>NW_006921673.1:8412164-8423065 GCF_000298275.1 Orycteropus afer afer | reverse complement strand
AAAAAAAAAAAAAAAAAAAAATGGTCTTTTTCATACTTTCTAATATGCACTTTTACCTCTCTTCCCCATCTTGTTTAGCACTGCTTTTACTCCAAAATGATTGAGTACTGAAAGAAAAGATAGGCAAGGGAGCACAAAAGTTCTTCAATATTCTCTGCATATCTAATTAGCACACATTTAAAGATAACCCTCACTCTCTGGGGCACTTTGAGGTACACACTAGGAGCAGGTCACTTGCTCCTATGCTGCAGATGGTGTAGTTTCTTTGAGCTACTGCATTGCCTCCAAACTAAAAACAAACTCACTGCCATCAGTTGATTACAGAAGCAGATTGCCCCATTTTTAGAGTGCCCCATCTTCCTTCCACGGAGTAGGTGGTGGGTTTGAACTTCTGGCCTTCTGGTTAGCAGCCAAATGCTATATCTACGAGGCCACCAGAGCTGCTCTGCCTTAGTTCTTCCCTTTTCAGTATTCTACTCCATATAGCATATGATCAAGAACTAATGGTATTGAAAGAAGAAGCCCAACGTGCACTGAAGTAATTGTCAAAAAACAGTGTTCCAGGAACTGATGGGCTACCAATTGAGATGTTTCAACAAATGGATGCAATACTGAAACTGTTCATTTGTCTAGGCCAAGAAATTTGGGAGACAGTTGTCTGGTCAATGAACTGGAAGAGACCCACATGTGTGCCCATTCCAAAGAAAGGCAATAAAACAGAATGTGGAAATTAACAAACAATATCATTAATATCACATGCAAGCAAAATTTTGCTGAAGATTTTTCAAAAATGGTTGCAAGAGTATATCCACAGGAAATTGCTAGAAATTCAAGCTGAATTCAGAAGAGGATATGGAATGGGGGCTATCATTGCTGATATTATATGGATCTTGGCTTAAAGCAGAGACTACCAGAAAAGTGTTTGTGTATTATTGACTGTGCAAAGGTATGCAACCATGTAGATTATGAAAAATTATGGATAACATTGCAAGGAATGGGAATTCCAGAGCACTTAATTATGCTCATGTGGGACCTGTACATAGACCAAAAGGTGATTACATGAACAAAACAAAGGGATACTGTGTGGTTTAAAATCACAAAAGTTGCATCCTTTCATCATACTTATTCAATCTGTATAAACCAAACCAAACTCACTGCCATCGAGTTGAACCCAACTCATAACGACCCCTCTTTGGATTTCCAAGGCATTATCACTACATAAGTCTGAATCGCCAGTCTTCTGATTAGCAGCCAAGTGCCTTAGGCTAAGCAAACAATCTGAGAAATTGGAGTATATGAAGGAGAATGCAGGATCAGGATTGTAGGGGGACTCATTAACAATCTGTTATATATAGATGACACAACCTTGTTTGATGAAAGTGAAGAGGACTTGAAGCACTTTATGAAAAAGATTAGAGACTTTAGCCTTCAGTATGGATTATACCTCAATATAAAGAAAAAAAATCCTTATAACTGAACCAATAAGCAACATCATGATAAATGGAAAAATATTGAAGTTGTCAAGGATTTCATTTTACTTGGATCCACAATAAATACCCATGGAAGTAGCTGTCAAGAAATCCTTGTTTTCACTCAGGTTCTTCTACTAGTTGCCCAAATTGCATTGGGCAAATCTGCAAAAAAAAACTTCTTGAAAGTGTTAAAAAGCAACGATATTACTTTGTGGAATAAGGTACCCCAAGCCAGGATCTCTGGTGGTGCAGTGCCTAAGGCATTTGACTGCTAACCAGAAGGTTGGTGGTTCAAACCCACCAGCCACTCCTCAGAAGAAATGTTGATCAATCTACTTCCATGAAGATTTACTGCCTTGGAAACCCAATGAGGCTCACTATGAGTTGGAATCAACTTGATGGCAGTAAGTTTGGGTTTTTTGGACCCAAGCCATGGTATTATCAAACACTTCCTATGCATGCAAAAACGGGACAACAAATAAGGAAGACCAAAGAGGAATTGATGCATTTGATGAATGACATTGGAGAAGAATATTGAATATATCATGCACTACCAGAAAAATGAACAAATCTGTCTTGGAAAAAGTACAGACAGAATGCTCATTAGAAGTGAGGATGGCCAGACTCCATCTCACTTAACTTTGGACATGTTATCAGGAGGGGCAAATCTCTAGAGAAGTACAGCATGCTTGGTAAGCTAGAGGGTCAGTGAAAAAGAGGAAGACCCTGAATGAGATAGACTGACATATGGTTGCAACAATGAGCTCAAACGTAGCCACGATTGTGAGGATGGCACAGGACTAGACAGAGTTTCATTCTATTGTATTAGGGTGGCTATTCAGAATTTACTAGCCTGCACCTAACAAAAGGTACACATAGACTAGTAGGGTCTTGTTGCTTTTCCAGACAGTCTTCTTAAATAAGACATAAAGGAGCTTTAGTTCAATTATCTCTCCACTTGGCCTACATCTGTTCCCTGAGAAAACTCTGGCATCCTTGCTGCCCACCATTATAAGAGTGTGGCTAGTTCCTCTCCCTTCGCTATCTCAGGCACTGATCACAGATTTTTCCATTGGATTCTTCCTACTTTTGTCAGACAGCACTCTGCTTTGCCTTGTCAACTCCTAGGGACAGATATTAATCTTTCCATGGGCTTCTTTAAGCCCTTCTCACCAGATTGAAGGTGAAGGGCAGACTAACTCTCCTCTTTGAGGTGAAGCCAGAAATCATAATGCAGCTCTCACCAAAGAAATCTTCCTCCCAAATTCTCTCTCTCCCCTTCCTTTTTTCAATGTCTTCCAAGGAAGGCATATTTATTATGTCTTAGTATTTTGGTATTAAGTTCCAATTTAACACCCTATTATAGCAAGAACTTTAGGACTTTTGTAAGAAATGAGTAAAATAGTTTAGGTAAATGCCAAAGGGGCAGGGAGGCTGCATCTTCTGACCTCCTCTAACCCCACAAGAAGAAGATAGAATCACCACTAATAGCCCAAGGCCTATTCCTGTGAGGCCAGACGTCCTGCCTCCCTCCAGCCCTTTCACCAACTATTCCTCCCGCAGCACCCACCACCTGCTGGGTTTGATAATTCACTGCAGTGGCCACACAGAACTCACAGATTATGGGGTTTATTAGGGAAGCAACAGGCTACAATTCAAGTTCAGGAACATGATCAGTCTCTCTCAGCCCATCATCTCTCAGCCGACAGTCTCTCTCAGTCTCTCTCCCAGCAGTGTGTGTCTCTTGGTGTCTTTCTCCCAGTAGTGCGCATCTCTCAGTCTCTCTCTCAGCTGTGTGTATCTCTTGCATCTTTCTCTTAGCAGCACATGTCTCTCGTGTCTCCCAGCTGGCAGTGAGAGATTTCTTCTGCCTCTAGGAGAGCTCCTTTTGAGCCTAGAAGAATGGCCAAACTAACCAATCCCAACATTGGAATTCTATACATCTGAGAGAGAAAGAGACCTTCCCAGAAGATTGCTTTATGCCACTCACAACAGAAATACTCAGATGGATAACTTTAACAATCAGGAGCTATTCAGTTGCTCATGACAAATTCCACCATGGAGTTTACAAAGACTTATGGCTAAAATGCCACACTATGTAATTTACTACTCTGCAGTAAAGCACTTGGAATAGCATTTATTAAGCCCTTTAAGACAAACAATGCTATTAGCACTGATGATATGAAAACTACCATTTTGAAATATGGACCTGTTTAGGCAACAATATTTCCTAGTTTTATTTCCTACATATTTTCATTTTCTTTAGGGAAATATACCTGTCTGGTATACATGAAAGAGGAACTACCGCTAACTTAAAAAAGATACAGTTCCATTTCAAACTTTTAGTTGTCAATTTAGAAAAGTGTTGATATTAGGATCATTTTGCAATGTCCCTTATATTCACCAAGGTAAAATGAATCAAATTCCCTTCTCCAATCCAAGTTCCCATTGGAGATGATGGGTCTTTCCTTTATATTTCTCTTTCTCATAAAGAGTCCATAACCTTTCTTTCAACAGGAAAATTCCTTCCTTCTGATTAGTGTTTATAGTCCATTTTTAGATGATGATATTAACATTTTCCTAGCATATAACCTTTTTAGAAAAGGTAGCATTTCACTCTTACCCCAAAAGTTTAAAATTCAGCCTAAATCAATATTTGTGTACAAGACAATAGGTTGTAGAGGGAGGAAAAAACATTTGTGGCAATCTAGTACAGAAATGATCCACTAAAAGAAAATAGAAAAATGTTCTGTTCTATTGCATATGGAATTTCTGATGTTGCAGAGGTCCAGGGAGACTATCAGGCTATAAGAGGACCCTAGTGGAAATGAAGAATCAGGGACTAGTGAAGGGGGCTAAAGTTTTAACAATCACAAAAAGCCAGTAGGGATGGTGTGTAGTCCATTAAAAGCAAAGAGTTGATAATGAGATCCTCATTCCTTGCAGATGCACATGGAATAATTACTAATATTGACTATATGCTAGTCCATAAAACTATTTTCAATGAATTGTAAAGAATTTAAATCTTACAGAATATATTCTCGGAATACGGGAGAATTAATTGAGACAGCTATAACAAAAAATATGGAATTTTCATTTTTTTATATATTGCAAAAATAATTTTGGCATTCATGGGTTGGAAGACATAATATTGTAAAGATGTATAATGTATAGGTCAAACGATCTCCTTATCAAAATTCCAATAGCCTTTTTTGAATAAATAGACAAGCCAATCCTCAAATTTACATGTAAATAAGCATTTTTTGAATAAATAGACAAGCCAATCCTCAAATTTGTATGTAAATCAAGGGGCCACAATTAGCCAAAGCTATCTTGAAAAAGAAGAACAAAGTAGGAAGACTCATACTTTCCAATTTCAAAACATACTCTTAAAGCTACAGTAATCAAAATACTCTGATACTGGTATAATGATAGATATAAAGACCAAACCAAAAATCCCACTGCCATCAAGTTGATTCTGATTCATAGAGACCCTACAGGAAAGAATACAACTGATCCATAGGGTTTCCAAGGTTATAAATCTTTTACAGAAACGAACTGTCACACATTTTTCTCATGGAGTGGCTGGTAGGTTCGAAACACTGACCTATTGTTTAGTACACCACTACACCACTACACCATTAGAGTTTCCTCAACATACAGACCAATGGAATAGAAGTATGAGTTCAATAAACCCATACACCTATGGTCAACTGATTTTTGACAAGGGTGCTAAGTACATTGAAGGGGAAATAATAGTATCTTTAATGAGTGATGCTGAGCCAACTAGATTTCCACATACAAAAGAATGAAGCCATATCTATATTTCCCACTGTATATGAAAATGAGCTCAAAATGTATCAAAAAACTAAATCATAAAATTCTTAGAATAAAATACAGGAGTAATGTTTAGAACATAGTTTTCAACAACAGATTCTTAGAAATGACACCAAAAGTGTGAGTAACAGAAGACAAGACAGATAAATTAGACTTTATCAAAATTAACAACTTCTGTGCCTCAAAGTGAAGTGAAGAGACAACCTATGAAATGGGAAGTGAAGAGACAACCTATGAAATGGGAAAAAGTAATAAGTAGCCATATGCTTCAGTTACTTAGTGCCACTCTAACAGAAGATGCCACAAATGGGATGACTTGAACAAACAAGAGTTTATTCTCTTACAGTTTGGGAGACTAGAAATCTGAATTCAAAGTGCCAGGCTCTAGGGGCTGTGTGAAAGCCCCTCGACCTTGGGCTTCAGCTCTGCCTCTTGTTCCTGGCCCACTGAAGCTAGAGGCATCTCTTCACTCAGGCAGCTACTGGCTGCTGAGGCTGACAAGCCCAAGGTTGACAAATATAATGCCACAGCCCTGATGTTACCAAACCACATGGCAGTCCATTGAAAGTCCCAAGGTCAGCAGAGCATGTCAGGCTGCTGAACAATGGCATAGCTATATGCAGGTTTTAAGCATGCCATAAGCTAGAGATTATTCCCAAAACTGTTACTTATATACAGAAAGCAGACCACATCCCTAAAGCAACTACTCAGCTGCTTGTGGTAGGTCCCACCGTGGAGATGATTGCCAGTCTCATCATGGGGAATAACTACCACCAAGCCCAGCCAAGTTGACACACAAACTTAACCACCACACCATATATCTAATAAGAGTTTAATATATAGAATATATAAAGAAGTCCAATAACTCAACATCAAAGACATAAACAACCCAATCAAAAAATAATTTGAAATAGACATTTGACCAAAAATACGCAAATGACCATAAGCACATGAAGAGATGCTCAACATTAGTCACTACAAAAATGCAAATCAAAATCACAATGAGATACCACTTCAACCCTACCACTGTTGTTGTTGTTGTTATGTGCCATTGAGTCAGCTCTGACTTATAACAACACTATGTACAACAGCACAAAACACTGCCTGATCTTGCACCAGCCTCAAAGTTCTTGTTATACTCAAGCCCATATCATTGCAGCCACTGTATCAATCAATCTCATTGAGAGCCTTCCCCTTTTTCACTGACCCTCCACTTCACCAAGTCTGATATCCTTCTCCAGGGAATGGTCCCTTCTGACAACATGACAAAAGTAGGTGAGATGAATTCTGGTCATTCTTGCTTCCAAGGAGCATTCCACTTGCACTTCTTCCAGAAGAGATTTGTTCATTCTTCTGGAAGTCCATGGTACTTTCAATATTCTTTGCCAATACCACAACTCAAAAGCATCAACACCTCTTCGGTCTTCCTTATTCATTGTCCAGATTTCACATGCATATGGGGTAACTGAAAATACTAAGGCTTGGGTTAGGTGTACCTTAGTCATCAAAGAAACACCTTTGCTCTTCAGCACTTTAAAGAGGTCTTCTGCAGCAGGTTTGCCCAGTGCAATACATCATCTGATTTCTTGACTGCTGTAAAGTATTGGTGTTGATTGCGGAACCAAGTAATATGAAACCTTTGACAACTCCAGTCTTTTCTCCATTTGTTGTAATGCTGTTTATTGTGAGGATTTTCATTTTCTTTATGTTAAGGTGTAATCCATACTGCAGACTACAGTCTTTAATCTTCATCAATAAGTGCTTCAAGTCATCTTCACTTTTCAGCAAATACGGTTGTGTCATCTGCATATCACAGGTCGTTAATGAATCTTCCTCCAATCCTGATGCCACCTCCTTCTTCATATTGTCGAGCTTCTCAGATTATTTGCTCAGCATACAGATTGAATAAATATGGTGAAAGGATACAACCCTGATGCACTCCCTTCCTGATTTTAAACCATGCAGTATCCCCTTGTTCTGTTCAAACAACAGCCTCCCAGTCCATGTACAGGTTCCTCATGAGCACAATCAAGTGTTAGGATTCCCATTCTTCTCAATGTTATCCATAATTTGTTATGATCTACACAGTCAAACGCTTTGCGTAGTCAACAAAAGTCAAGTAAAAATGATGGCTATTATCAATAAAACAGAAAACAACTGTTGGCAAGAATGTGGAGAAAGTAGAATGATTATCCATCACTGGTAGCATTGTGTAATGGGGCTCCCACTGTGGAAAACAGTTTGGTGGTTCATCAAAAAGTTAAACATAAAATTATGATATGACCCAGCATTTCCACTCTTATGTATATACCCCAAAGACTTGAAAGCAGGAACACAAACAGATACTTATACACCAATGTACATTGCAACACTTCACAATTGCCAAAAATAGAAATAACCTAAATGTCAATCAGCAAATGAGTGGATAAACAAAACGTAGTATATACAAAACATAGAATACTATTCAGCCATGAAGAGAATTGAAGTTTTTCTACATGTACAACACTGATGAACTTTGAAAACATTATGCTTATTGAAATAAGTCATTCACAAAAAGATAAATATTGTATGATCCTACTTAAATGGAATATCTAGAATAGGAAAATGCAGAGATCAAAGATTTTTAGTGGTCACCAGGTTCAAGTAATATATCAGACAGTATTTCACTGCTGGTCATAAGGTTTTCATCACCATGAAAAACGTTTCAAGATCTATCTTGAAGTACAATGCTGACAGTGATAGGATAACATTCATATACCTACAAGGAAGACCAGTTAGTACTGCTATTATTCAAACTTACACACCAACTACTAAAGTCAAAGATGAGGAAATTGAAGATTTTTATCAACTTCTGCAGTCTGAAATTAACCAAACATACAATTAAGATGTGTTAATTATTACTGGTGATTGGAACACAAAAGTTGGAAACAAAGAAGAATCACCAGTAGCCTTGGTGATAGAAATGAAGCTGGAGATCACATGCAAGAATTTTGCGGGGCCAATGACTAGCTCATTGTAAATACCTCTTCTCAGCAACATAAATGTTGGCTATACATGTGGACATCATCAGATGGAATGCACAGGAATCAGATCAATGACACCTGTGGAAAAAGGCAATGGAGAAGTCAATATTTTCAGCCAAAGCAAGGCCAGGAGTTGACTTTGGAACGAACCATCAACTGCTCATATGCAAGTTCACATTAAAGCTCAAAACAATTAAGACAACTCCACCAGAGTCAAAATATGACCTTGATTACATCCCACCTGAATTTAGAGACCATCTAAACAATAGATTTGATGCAATGAACACCAGTGACTGAAGACCAGACAAGTTATGGGATGACATCAAGAACATCATTCATGAAGAAAGCAAAGGTCAAAAAGACAAGAAAGGAAGAAAAGACAAAATGGATGTCAGAAGAGACCCTGAAACTTGCTCTTGAATGGAGAGTGTTGTTGTTACCTGCCGTCAAGTCGGCCCCAACTCATAGTTCCAAGGCAGTATCACTACAGAAGTACCCAACTCATAGTTCTAGGGCAGTATCACTACGGAAGTAGATTGTCCCATCTTCCTTCCGAGGAGTGGCTGGTGGGTTTGAACCACCAGTGCATGTGAAATCTGGACAATGAATAAGGAAGACTGAAGAAGAGTTGATACTTTTGAGTTGTGGTATTAGCAAAGAATACTGAAAGTACCATGGACTGACAGAAGAGCAAACAAATCTCTTCTGGAGGAAGTGTAGCTGGAATGCTCCTTAGAAGTAAGAATGGCCAGAATTCATCTCACCTACTTTGGTCGTGTTGTCAGAAGGAACCATTCCCTGGAGAATGATATCACACTTAGTGAAGTGGATGGTCAGTGAAAAGGGGGAAGGCCCTCAATGAGATGGATTGACGCAGTGGCTGCAATGATATTGGCTCGAGTATAAGAAGGATTGTTAGGCTGGTGCAGGACCAGGCAGTGTTTCATTCTGTTGTACATAGAGTCACTATGCATTGGAGCTGACTCAATGGCACCTAACAACAGGGGCAGGCTGAGTCAGATCCAACTTGACAGTACCTAACAAAACAACAACAGGGTCAGGTGAAAAAGGGGAAAAGGGAGTTATTGATTTAGAGGCACTAGGTTTCTTTTAAGGGTGACAAAGAAATTTGAAAACAGACAGTGATCATTGTTGCACAAAAGGATAAATGTGATTCATGTCATTGACATTATAATGAATTAAATGGCAAATGTTTTGTTATATATATCTTATAACAATATTTTTAAAAAAAGAACTTGCAAATCACCAATGAGTCAAAGAAGAAATCACAATTGTACAATATATTTAAATGGATGGTAATAATATACTACATATTAAAACTTGTGAGATGCAGCTAAAACATTGATTAGAGAGAAATTTATAGCCTTAAATTTAGAATATAAAAAATATTGTAAAAGAAGAAAAGCTAAAAATCAATTAGCTGAGAATTCATCTCATGATGAAAAGAAAAAAAGATCAGGAAATTAAACGTGAAGAAAGGAAAATAAATGAAATAATAAAGATAAGGTAAATGCTCTGGTAGCATAATGGATAAGACACTTGCCTGCTAACCAGACGGCTGGCGGTTCAAACCCACCAGCCACTCCTCGGAAGGAAGGTTGGGCAATCCTACTTCCGTAGTGATACAGCCTCGGAAACCCAAGGAGGGGTCGCTATGAGTCAGGGCCGACTTGACGGCACATAACAACAACAACAACAAATGTACTAAATACAAAGCATACATAAACCAAACACCAAACTCTTTTTCTGATTCATTGCGACCCCCTTACCCAGTCTTCCTTCTTCAGAATGGCTGGTGGGTTTGAACTGGCAACCTTCTAGTTAGCTGCCAAATGCCTTAGGCACTACACCACCAGAGCTCCCTATATAATAGAGAAAATTAGCATATCCAAAAGTCAGTTATTTTAAAGACTAATAAAAAAGTTTTCAATCCTGACAAAACTATAATTTTTTTAAAAATGAGAGAAATAACTAATATCAGGGAAGAAGAAGGGGGCACATTTAAAGATGCAGTACTTACCACACCTCCTTGATACAATGTGATAAGAATGACACGTTACCTCTCTTTTCTTGCACTGAAAAACACAAAATCCCAGTCTAACCATGAGAAAAACATCAGACAAATACAAATGGAGAGACATTGTACAAAATACCTGACCATTAATCCTCTAAACTATAAAGGTCATCAAAAACAAGGAACATCTAAGAATTTGGAGATATGACAACTAAATGTAATGTGATACCCTAGATGAAATCTTGGAACAGAGATAAACTAATGAAATCTCAATAAAGTATAGAATTTAGTTAATAATAATTATCAATATGGTTTCTTAGTTGTGACATATATACCACGAAAAAAAAAAATCAAACATGCTGCCATCGAGTCAGTTCCAACTCATAGCTACCACCCATTGGGTTTCTGCAAAAACGGCAAGGAGGCCACATGTTCCGACCTCCTCTAATCCCACGAGAGGAAGACAGGATTTCCAGCAGTAACCCAAGGCCTATTACTGCAAGGCCAGACATGCTGCCTCCCTCCAGCCCTTTC
>NW_006921673.1:8401894-8411697 GCF_000298275.1 Orycteropus afer afer | reverse complement strand
GACTTATGGGTAGAAAAGCCATACTAAGTAATTTACTACACTGCAGTTTCCAAGGCTGTAAATCTTTACAGAAGTAGGTTGCCTTATTTCCCTCCCTCAGAGCAACTGGTGGATTTGAACCTGCTGACCATCTGATTAGTAGTCCAATGCCTTAACCACAGCACCATCAGAGTTCCTTGTATGTACCATTGTAAACTAATATGTTAACAATAAGAGAAACATAGCATCTGTTATGAGAACTGTCTATACTATTGTCACAGCATTTCTGTAAATCCCAAGCTCTTCTAAAATAAAAATTTTATTTAAAAAAGATTATAAGTGGATATTATAAACAATATGATGCCAATAAACTACAAATGAAGATGAAATGAACAAATTCTTATAAAAGCACAATTTACATAAACTGGTGTAAGGAAAAACAGAAAATGAAATTATTTAAATAAGATTATTTTTAAAATTAAATTTGCAATTTTAGGCTATTGTACCACAAATCTTGGTCCAGAAAATTTCATTAGTGAATTATACCAAATATTTAAGAAAGAAATAATGACATTCTTATAAAAACTCATCCAGAGTCAAAATAGAGGGACTATTTCTGTTGTGCCCAGGTTATGAAGGAGTTGTTCGGTGCGAGGAATTTGCCAATACACGACAATGCAAAAAGCAATAGGAAAGTTTATTACCTAACTTAAGTTAGGGTCCTTGCTTTCACCAAATCAGTGTCTTGAGCAAAAGACCCCGTGCTCTTACATTAAAACATATTTATAGAGGAACATAGGGTGGAGTAGATAATTTGGTTTTTATGACAGGGGTTTGGGAATTTGGGGGCAGGTTGGAATCCCCCCGGTTTCAAAGGTGAGTGAGAGATTTTTCAGGGCGGGCGGATCTCTTTGATATGTGCATACTCCCTGTGAAATCCGGGGAGGTAAGAGCCCTCGGAGTCTTCAAAGGTGGGCGAGAGGCCTTTTGGAGCCATGCAGATTTCTGATAAAAAGGCTCTGAGGCATGGGACGTTTTAATCTCTATACTACAGGCATTAAGGCTCAGCATGGGACGTGTCAATCTCCATACTAAAGACTTCTAGTTAAAAAGATCTACCTGGAGGCATTAGGGCTCAGCATGGGACGTGTCAATCTCTACCTGGAGGCATTAGGGCTCAGCATGGGTTGTGTCTATCTCCATACTAAAGGCTTCTGGTTAAAAGATCTTTCAGGCCCCACATTTCCAACTCATTTTCTTTTTCCAAACTTCACAAGACTATTACAAAAAAGGATAACTGTAGGCCAATCTTATTAATAACATAGGCATAAACATTTTAAACAAAATACGAACAATCTGAATCTAAAAATCCTTTCTGTCCAGTCAATTCCAATTTTATTACCCTGTAGGACAAGGTAGGAGCTCTGGTGGCATAGTGTCTAAGGCATTTGACTGCTAACCAGAAGGCTGGTGGTTCAAACCCACCAGCCACTCCTCAGAAGGAAGGTTGGGCAATCTACTTCCGTAGTGATAGCACCTCAGAAACCCAAGGAGGGGTCGCTATGAGTCAGATCTGACTCCACCACAGTGGGTTTGGTTTGTTATAGGACAAGGTAGAACCACCCCATGGGCTTAGTAATTTATAAGAGAATTAATACAATACACCCAAGATGGGTTTATCTTAGAAATGTAAAGTTGGTTTAACTTTGAAAATCAACTATTGCAATTGATTAACATAATAAAGGAGACAATATAAACACATCAGTAGATTCAGAAAAGCCTATTTGTGATTAAAAAAAATTATTAGCAAATTAGAAATAGAAGGGTGCTTCCTTAATCTGAAGACATAACTGTGTACGTTAAAAAAAAGAATTAAAACCAAAAACCAAAACCAAAAAAAACTTCTTGTGATTATCTGGAACTAATTTATAATATGAGGTATAAATTTAACTCTCCCCCCACCCTCAATTAGTGAAGCAACGCGTTTGGCACATGAACTGAATATTTATTTGCTGATTTGAAATATCACATTTCTCATACACTAAAGTTTTATTTTTTCTTGTGGCTGCTTCTGGGCTACCTAGCTAGCTTATTCCATTGATTAGTCCGATCTTACACTAGTTGTAAAGTAATTTAAGTAAATACATTTTGTTACCCAGTAATCCAATTTCATCATTACTGGATTATTTAATTTATTGTGTGGTACTGTGTGCTGACTCCTGGAGATGAGCTTTACAATTTCCTTGTTGTTGTTGGTACTTCCTCAAAATACTACAAGAATTTTTTACTGGGATTGTAAAAAGCTGTCAGATAATCTAAACGCAAAACCAAAAACCAAACCCACTGCCATTGAGTAGAATCCGACTCATAGAGACCCCCATGGGTATCCAGAGCAGTAAATCTTTACGGAAGTAATTGCCCAGCCTTGTTTCCATGGAGCAGCTAGTGGGTTTGAACCCCCAACCTTCTGATTCGCAGTCAGATGTCTCAGTCACTGTGCTACCAGGGCGCCTTCAGGTAACCTAAAGAAGGGAGGAATTGAGACTTGTTTATGATGTTGATTCTTCTCATTTGGTAGTATCCCTTTGCCATGGAATCAATTCTGTCTCATAACAACCCAATAGGATAGGGTAGAACCGCCTCATGGGGTTTCTAAGACTAATCTTTACAGAAGCAGCTGGTGGATAAAAACTGCTGACCTTTCTGTAAGGAGCAAGTGATTAACCGTTGCACCACCACCCGCTATTTTTGGCAGTCCTGAAGTAGCCACGTTAAAACATGAATCTGAAATTATTAAATCTTTCTTTGTACACTAAAACCTGCCAGAGCCAGAATTCAATGGGACTGTCTTGTTTTTCCAGGTCTCTTAAGTTTTCCACTTTTGACCAGATGCATTACCACTTTTCTATTGTTCTCTTTCAGAGAAGGAAATATTTTCTAAACAGTAGAAAATATTTGAGTTTTCCTGCTCTAACTGATTTCTGCCTTACACAGGGTCCAGTTTCCACAGGTTTTACTGTATTAAAAATGTTTACTTTTTTAAGGAGTTGTTCTCCTAATCACTATAAATAGTGGATTTGAACTATGTAAAATTGTGATTTAGATAATCTGCAAACACAAAGATCAGGAGTTCAAACCCATCAGCAGCTCCATGGGAGAAAAGACCTGGCAACGGTTGCTGTGAGTCAGAAGTGACTCACTAAATAAGAGTAACAACAAAATTCAAATTATATCTCTATCGCTTTCTAGCTGAATGAGTATGGAACACATAATTGACCTCTCTGAGCCTCAATCTCCTCAGAGAAAACCCTTTTTATACAGTTTTAAAGGACAATTCATACAAAGTACCTAGGGCACTGTTTAGCATATGGGTCACACACACACACACACTCACACACACTGCCATCAAGTCTGGTCCAACTCATAACGACCCCTGCTTGGGTTTCCAAGGCATATCATTGTGGAGGTAGACTGCCCAACCTTCCTTCTGAGGAGTGGCTGGGGGTTTGAACCACCAGCCTTCTGGTTAGCAGTCAAATGCCTTAGGCACTATGCCACCAGAGCTCCTACAGGTCACATATGTAGTTTAATTGTTGGTGGTGCTGCTATTGCTGCTACTCGTATTCCCTACAACTCCCTGTTCAACTTCTCCTACATTGAAAAAAATAAATAAATAAATATAACCTCACCGCTATCAAGTTGATTCTGACTCATAGCTACTCCCTTTGTATTTGTCTTTGAAGTTTAAGCATAGGTTTTGATTAGTAACATCTGAAGTAAGGAATTAAAATTATCTCTAATCCTTTTGTGATTATACTGGAAATAATTCCATACATGACCTAAGTGTTTTCTTGATAGCTTAAAGGAAAAACATTACCCCTTTCCTAATCTCCTTTCCCAGTAGGTGTTCCCAGTTACCTAAATGGGTTCAGGACAGACGAAATAAATTTCCAGTTTAAGAAGAAGTGAAAAAATCCCTTTACCCTTTCTAAGAACCCAAAACCAAACCCACTGCTCTTGAGTTGATTCTACTCCTAAAGGACAGAGTAAAATTGCCCCATAAGATTTACAAGGCCTTAAATCTTTAGAGAAGCAGCCTGACACATCTTTCTCTGGCTGAGAGGTTGCTGTGTTCAAACTGCCAACCTCTCAGCAGCTGAATGCTTTAGCCACTGTGCCACCAGGGCTTCTTTTCTAAAAACCAATATCCAAAAAGGAAACTACAAGAGAAATTTTCTTGTTGGGACTATGTGGAGACAAAACAGCAATTTGTCCGTTTCAAAGAATGACTAACAATTTTCAGTAGAGTCCCATTTGTTTTTGTCTAGATGCTACTATTTAAGCCTTTCCTATTAACACACAGAAATAACAGATACTGAAAAATCCATGAAGTAACAGAAATGTGCTCAGGAAAATGGAGTTTTACTAGTTCTATATCTCTCAGTGCCTGCTAACAGAGCATGCTTCTTAGATTGTGAGTCAACAAAGAGAAGGGCATCTTCTGATTAGGCATGAGGCGGTAACAGAAAACACACACAAACTCGCTCGGGCTTATTCTGTATTCAAGGTGGACTGCTGTAGAACAATTTGTTTCACAACCAAAAGTTGACAGAACAAATCCAAAACATTTCTGTGTACATGTTTACATGGGCAGCGATTGGCATCCGCAGTGGGTCTGAAGGTGTGCCTGAAGTCCCTTATGCTTTTTGTAACATTTTCAAATTCACTGCTGTCTTCCAGATGACAGGAAATACAGGTCTGCCTCCCTCCTGGGAGATCTTTATTCACAGACAAGTCAAAAACCCTTGACAAAAGGCAACCAAGGGAACTTGTTGACCTTTTAGCTGTCTGGCTATCATCAGTGCAAGAATTGTTCCCTGATAAAACAAGAAATTCAATTTAAGGGGAAATTTAGAAGGCATTTGAGGCATTCTCATTTTATTTTACCTCTTGAGCTGTCTTTCAAACTGAGAACAAATGTAAATAAACAAGAGCTGCAATCTCATTCTAAGGATTCAATAATATCTAGTCTCAGTTTGATGTAAATGAAACATTGTCTTTCTCCTTATTCATCTCTCCTTTCAGCCTTTTGTTGAATTTTTTTCTTACCCCTTCTCATACTCATACACATGTACACAAGCACATGCACATACACGCATGTGCACACATGTATACACCTATTAAGAAGTTAAAGCTTCATTTCTTTGGCTAGATTATTTGTTTTCTTTTTCCCAAATAATTTGTTATATCTTAAAAAGTTGTGTTCTTTTAAAATAGAAAAAAGAACAAATAATGTCCCAACAATGCTCTTTGAGATACTGTCTGAATTCATTATTTTTATGATGTAGCCAAGTAGGGAGTCTCTTGGTGATACAAATAGTTACAGCATTCCTCTACTAACTGAAAAGTTGGAGGTTCAAGCCCAGCCAGAAGCACCTCAGAAGAAATACCTGGTGATCTACTTCTGAAAAATTAGTCAATGAAAACCCTTTGTAGTACAGTTCTACTCTGACACACATGGAGTTTTTCTGAGTTGGAATTGGCTGGACAGTAGTTAAAAAAAAAAAAGGAAAAAAATTCAAAGTAAAGGTATTCAAGTGAAGGTTTTGGGAATCTTTTAACTTAATCTTTTAATGAAATTCTAGAGTCTTTTTCAAGTTGTAGTAATATTTCTTTTAATACAATCAACTAATCAAAATACATTTTCCTTTGGAGTTCATAGTGCATATTCATTCATTCGTCAAACAATTATTTACTGTCAGGCACTATACTTGGGTTACACTGCCTCGGAAACCCAAGGAGGGGTCGCTATGAGTCAGGTCCGACTGGACAGCACAAAACAACAACAACATAACACAAAGTTGCTATCTTCAGGAAGGAAAAGCCTAAAAGAGGACTGATGATTTAGTTCCGATGGGGAAGTTCACTAAAGTGCATGACTTGCATTCATCTCTCTAAAACGAGGTTCCCCTACATACGGCACTTATACAAAGTTTATAATTTGTGCTTTATAGACTCTCATATTCCCATAATTTCTACAGAGACCTCATATTTGAATTTACCCCAGACAAACTCAGCCTTTTGAGTAATATAATAGTGCAATGCACTACTAAGCTGCCTTAGAAGAGGCTGGAAGAAAGGGAAGGAGCAAAAAGTCCTTTTTAGAGCTCTCATGTTTTACTCTATTAAAGTAAATTTCAAAAGCTTACGTTACATAGTACAGGAAAGCTAACAATGAGAAAGACTCTGAGAGCCTCTTAATTGTCCATAGACATCAGTAACTAAAAGGAATGTGCTGTGAGTGTCTGTTCTAAAGGATTTCTACCTTCTTGTGTGTGTATGTGTGTGTGTATGTGTGTGAAGTGTCCATTCATGTCCTCTGCCTTTTTTTTTTTTTTAATTGTTTTTTGGGTAAAAATTTACAGAGTTAATTCAATTTCCATACAACAGTTGGTACACATTTTGTTTAATGACATTGATTGCAATCCCTGCAGTGCAATAGCTCTCTTCCCACTTCCTTCTTCCCTCTCCCTGTGTCCTTCTTTCCTATGCAGTCATCTAAGCCCTCTTAACTATCTTCCTGTGCAAATACTGCCCTTCTGAGGTGATATCTGTACAGAAGTAGATTGCCCAATCTTCCTTCCAAGGAGTGGCTGGTAGGTTTGAACCATCAGCCTTCTGGTTAGCAGTCAAATGCCTTAGGTACTACACCACCAGAGCTCCCTTCTTGCAGTTTAGGAAGCTACAAGTGCTAGTTCTAAGGGCTAGGTGAAAGACCCTTGACCTTGGGCTTCAGCTCTACTTCCTGCTTCCAGCCCACTGAAGCTGGAGGCATCTCTTAACTCAGGCAGCTGCTGGCTTCTGAAGCTTACAAACCCAAGCCTGACAAGTATAATGGTACAGCCCAAGATTGTCAAACAACACAGTAGGCCACTACTTCAAATGCATAAATAGTCCCAAGATTGGCAGTGCCATCATGGCAGGCTGCTGAATGAAGACTTGGCTAAAGGTAGGTTCCAAGCATGCTAAAAAGCTTGTTTCTCTCTATATACTGGAAGCAGAGTACATCTCTAAAGCAGCTACTCAGCGGCTCCCAGCAGATTTCACCATGGAGTTTATTATCAGTCTCATCATGGGGAATAACTACATCCAGCTGGCCAGCCACTCAAAACCAGGCCCAGCCAAATTGACATACAACTTAACTACCACAATCCTCATAATAATTTTGTGAGGTAGGAGCAGATCCCACAGGTTCAGAGTGACCTTTTCCTCCTTTTGTCTACCTGGTCTTTAATTCCAGTCATTCAGTCTGGTGAACTACTGCTTTATTCCCTATAATATTATCAACAAGGCTGGTTGGTAATTAGCAGATTACTGGATAATCTCAACATGAGCCAGTTTCTGACATCAACCAGAATTTATTCCAGACTGCGTTCTATAAATTATACAAAAAGGAAAAAACCTCACTGCCATCGAGTCAATTAGACTCATAGGGACTCCTCCTTGGGTTTCCAAGGCGACACCTTTACGGAAATAGATTGCCTAATCTTCCTTCCAAGGAGTGGCTGGTGGATTTGAACGGCCAGCCTTCTGGTTAGCAGTCAACTACCTTAGGCACTACACCACCAGAGTGCCTATGAATTATAAGAGTGTTAATTTAATTTCTGTTACCATATTGTCCAGATTTTATTTTTTAATCTAGAAAATTGGTATTGGTCATCTCCACTCTAAAAGTGTTAAAATATGGAATGTGGTGAATAATGTTCAGAGCAGTGTACAATCCTTGTGGAATTTTTATTCTTCTAGGAAATATATACTAACTAGAAAGAGAAGAAGAATATTCACACACATATTTTATTAAATAAGAGAGAGAAAGAGGTTAAGAGAGATTTGTGTTAACAGGCCCCCCCAAGGAACACAAAGGGGCAGAAAGTGTGGAAGAAAGAACTAAAAGCAGAGACCTGTCAAGCTCCATTGGTCCATCAAGGCAGCCAGTTAAATGCTGGTGAATAGAAGTCTTTCTTCCTGTAGCTAATGCCCTGCTACTGACCCTATCCTGAAAGAAGTTTAATATACTCTCTATTCACCATTTCTGTGCAATGTTTCCACCACTTTTGAAGTGTAAGTCAAATTTAGCTAAAAACTTTAGATATGATGAATTTTAACTGATTAAAAGAATGTCATGCCCTTAACACGCTAATCAGCCCTCACTGGGAGACAGACTCCTTGCATGATGCCAGGTTATCCTCAGTCCTATGTGGAGATGGTGCCCTTTGCAGTGGCTGTTGGAGTAAATCATAGATATCCTGTCAACTTTTAATGATCAACTTTAACCATCTGCTTCAAACCCTATTCACAGCTTCATAACTAAAAGCAGAAACTGCCCTTTCAGATTGGAGTGGCTGGTGAGCATACTAGAAAAGGACAATGGTCATCCAGCTGATAAAAAGGGTCACATGCTCTTTCAGAACTATCTGTTCCTTTGTCTTTACAGACTTTCGTAATCTGAATTGTGTACAGATAAAGGTCTAGTCATCTATTCATATGTGATCTGCTACTTTGCATTTCCCTAAAAGTCAACTTCACTGGCCTTAGACTTCACTTCTGTGGTGAAAGAGCCATATTGTCTTTCTGATCCCATAGGAATCCCATGTAGACAAAACCCTGCCTACACTCTCAATAATGTGGAAGCTCAATCTAGCCTACTACACTGCTTATTAGAACAGACAGGCTTTTACATTTGTGTGAGACCCTGAGTTAGATTTATCAGGAAGCTAATGAAACTAAAGCTGTAAGGCGTAGTACTTAATTTTTTACTTCTATTTATCTAATATTTTGCTTAGAAAAAAAAAGTTGCTAACTGAGCTGATACTGCAGTGCTCCACAAGGTTTTCAGTGGTTGATTTCTTTGGAAATACAGATCACCAGGCCTTTCTTCTGAGGGACTTCTGGGTGAACTCAAATCACCAGCCTTTTGGTTAGTAGCCAAGTGCATCCATTTGCACCACCCAGAGATACCTTTGCTTGAAGAAAGTCTCCCAAATTTTGGAAGCTTCAGACTCCACAAATTGTGGTTCCACCTGTGACAAGAACAAAGTCCTGAGGCAAAGAGTTGGATATTCTTACTCCCAGTAAGCCTCAGAGCCCATAATTTTTATTCATCTTTCAGACATATTTATAAGGAGGCTGGAAGAGAGACTGGATCTTCTCAATGTTTGTGCTACACCTGTGATTCTGTGGCCTAAAGAGCCATCCCCTTGATTTTTCTCAATTGCAGATCATCCTGTGTCCAGAAGCCTTCCCTGAAATAGGTCAGCTAAGGACATTTCAGATCAGATCTGTTCTTCTAAAGCTGATGAGAAAGAGTCATTTCTCAGATTTTCATGTGGGATCCCAAAAGAAATATTTTTTTCATTATCACTATATTTTCATTTGCTAACCTCAGAATAAATGCTGGATGAATACTCAAAAATAGGTTCTTAAGATTCTTAGTGATTTAAGAAAGCTGACATTTGGGGGGCATGTCTTCCAAGATGGCATCATTTAACTTATCTTTCATTCTTTCAGCTATAAGTGGCTACAGTGCCCAGTCCATCTGTAAAGAAATCCAATTATCAATTGAGTTGTTGTTGTTGTTGTTGTTAAGTGCCGTCGAGTCGTTTCCAACTCATAGCGACCCCATGCACAGCAGAAAGAAACACTGCCTGATCCCACGCCAGCCCCACAATACTTGAGCTCATCATTGCAGCCACCATATCAATCCATCTCGTCGAAGGCCTCCCCCTCTTTCGTCGACCCTCCACCCTACCAAGCATGACATCCTT
>NW_006921673.1:8391986-8398689 GCF_000298275.1 Orycteropus afer afer | reverse complement strand
CCCTTTCTCCTGCTCTTCCAGTCTGCTACTCTGGGCGGGCCTGAGTTTCCCCTCCTCACCTAATCCCTTCGGCTGATTGCTCTTCTGTCCGGGTTCAAGGCTTTTATCCCCTTCCCTGCTCTTCCGGCCTGCTACTCTGGCGTCCCTGCGTTGTCTCTCCTCACCTGTAAGCCTGGGAACCAGAAAAAATCCAAACTCACTGCCATCGAGTCAATTCAATTCACAGAGACCCCACCTTGGGTTTCTGAGCTGGTATCTCTAAGGAAGTAGATTGCTAAATCTTCAATCTGAGGTGTGGCTGGTGGGTTTGAACGGCCAGCCTTCTGGTTAGCAATTAAATTTGAAAATATTATAATCTACTGTAGATTCAACAAAAAAACAAACAAACAAAAATATGTGGCTGCAAGTTCACGTCTACCTTCAGACATACAAAATAGGCTAATAGGGGTTCAGTTTTCAAAGAGGAGGTGCTCTCTCATAATTAAAAGTCCGTGAAAGCCAAATAGACTTTCAAATTATTTTAAAGACTCCTTGCATGAAATCTGTAATACACTTCTGAAATATGCCGCTGCCACAGCTGTTGTCTGATGAGGCTTGGGTTCCAATCTGTGCCTCTCCCGCAGGCTGTGCCCCTGTTGCTGCCAGGTGGCATCAGCTTCCTCACAGCATCCTCCTCCTGTCTGCCATGAGGGAATAAAGCCTCATCTCCTTGGGAAGCTCCTACTAGTGACTTGGGAGAAATCTGTCTGCAGAGAAGAGATGGCAAGTGCACTTGGAAATTTGAATTATTGCTGTCATCAGCACACTACTTTTCCCTGTATTGAACCTTTGACCTTGAAAGAGTTTACTTATATGTATTAACAATATTTATAACTTCCCTTGCTAAAATATTGAGATTCATAGTTGTTTGTGGCTTTGTAGAAATCAGAAAATCTTTCTTTGTAAACTTAGTGAAAAGGAAATTAGCAGACTGATGCTCAAGTAGTAAGAAGTTGCCATAACATTTTTGTAATTACTGATGTATTACTTATTTTAAGAAAGTACTATCTGTAGTATCTATTCTAACTGGCCTGAAACTAACACCTAAAAACTTATACAGCAATAATATAATTTTGTTTGTTACTCCAAAGAAAATTAGACAATCCTTGGTTTTTAAGGCTAAAAATTGCCCCCAAAGAAAGAAAGGAAAAGAAAAATGCTGAGTGCATTGGTCAACTTGGGCCTGCATATTTTATGCTCCAGGGATAGCTGGGGCTATTGTGCTGATGAAAGAGAATTTATGGATGTAAGTCATTTGTGCCGATAAAGCTCTGGCATATAGCTGTGGGTGCAGTTGGTAACTGCAAAATCAGCCATTTGCAAGAAACCATTTTTTTTTTTACCTTCAGAAGATCCTCAAAGGTCTTCCATCAACTCTTCACTATTAAATAATCCATAGCTGACTTCTTGACTATTGAAAAGGTCCTTGATCAATCTATTATTCCGACATTGTATGATATTGAGGAAGAAATTTACACGATCACTTCAAAAATTATTTCTTAAGCAACCCACTTGGTATTATGAAGAATTTGTAAAGCAAGTTAAAGTTTCTACCTACAAAAGTAGGACTTACAATTAACCTGTTCTGTCTGCACAATGTGTGACCATCGGGGAAATACTAGCAAAACTAGCTCCTTGGAAAAAAGTTTATACAGTAATATCATAAAGTCATTTATTTTTAACCAGTGTTTTTGCATCAACTCTCCCAAAATAATTATTTTTATTATTCTAAAATATTTAATGTATTTAATCTGAGAATTTTTACATGGTAGAGAGGGAAAATTAGCATAAGTGTAGGCCAGTGTAGAAAAATTAATTACAGTTTTGAAGGCTTTGCTTGGTTTTAGTTTCCAATCAATCTTCAATATATAATATACACTTAACTCATATAACTGATCTTATTTCCCAGGGCCAGGGCTGGGGAAAGGTAAGTGAGGGACCTAGAGGACAAAACTTAATGAAGTATACACTCTCAGCGTCCTGAAAGTGCACCTGAATTATAGACCTTGGGTGTTTCACTTCCCTCACCCTATTGTTGTTATTGTTGTTGTTAGGTGCTATTGAGTCCATTTGGACTCATAGTTATCCCGTATGGAGTAAAATTGCCCCATAGCATTTGCCGGGTTATAATCTTAACAAAGAAGCTCTGGTGGCATGGTGCCTAAAGCATTTGACTGCTAACCAGAAGGCTGGTGGTTCAAACCCACCAGCCACTCTGAGAAAGGAAGACTGGGTAATCTACTTCTGTAGTGATAAGTCAGAATTGACTTGATGGCAGTGAGTTTGGTTTTGGTTGGAATCCTAACAAAAGGATCCTTGGTGTCACAGTGGTTAAGTGCTCAACTGCTAACCAAAAGGTTGGTGGTTCAAAGTGATCCAGCAGCTCCACAGGAAAAAGACTTGGCGACCTGCTTCCATAAAGATAACAGCCAAAGAATCCTGTGGTGCTCTTCTACTCTGTCACATGGGGTTGCTATGACTCAGAGTCAACTCAACAACACCCAACAAGAAATATGTCTTTACAAGAGTAGATTACCTAGTCACTCCCTAATGCACTCAGTCCCACAGTACTATAATAGCCAGTCTACTAAATTCACACTCAAATAGCCATTATTTTGACTAATCACAAGTGTCTAGTCATAGTTACTTCCTAACTCTCCATCCGGTTGAAGAATAACGATCACTAATGACTCTCTTCTCAAATTTTCATTCCAGACTAACAACTATAGAAATAGTCTCTATTTAGCATTGACAGAAAACTCTTGCCATTTTACTAATATACATTTCTAATTAATTTTTATGTGGGAAATATGCTGAGTGCAAATAATTGTATAATCTTCTTTTCTTAATGACTTAGAGAAATCTATGGCTGACATCAAAAACTGAGACTTTGACCACAAGATTAATGATCATTTTTATCCATCACTGATTGTGATTGTTGCAAATTGTAATATGATGGTTTTGAAAGCTCTCCATGTTCTTACAATTCCTTCATTGATTCACATTCATGACTCACTTTTAATGCAGAGACATAGTTTCCAGAATTATTTCTACCATTGAATTACCTCAAGCAAATTATAATCTTTCTGCATTGTATTTTTATCAGATGGGAGCTCTGGTGGTGTTGTGCCTAAGATATTTGACCACTAATCAGAAAGTTAGTTGTTCAAACTCACCGGCCAGTCCTTGGAAGAAAGACTGGACAATCTACTTCAGTAGAGATACTGCCTCGAAAACCCAAGGCGGGGTTGCTTTCCTGGGAGCTCTGGTGGCATAGTGCCTACGGCATTTGACTGCTAACCAGAAGGCTGGTGGTTCAAACCCACCAGCCACTCCTCAGAAGGAAGGTTGGGCAATCTATTTCCGTAGTGATACTGCCTCGGAAACCCAAGTAGGGGTCACTATGAGTCAGATCCGACTCGATGACAGTGGGTTTGGTTTGTTGGTTTTTTTTTAGTAATAAGTTTGTGAAAAATAAATCCCTTTATTATAACAAAATGTTAAGTAATAATGAAAGCATTTAGAAAATATAATGTAATCTTAAAATATTATATTTCATTTTAATAATGCACATCAAATTGTGGTTTGAAAATTTATTGGTTAAGCCACTGTAAGATCCTAGAGGATACTTTTAGCAATTGCTTATATAGTAAGTCATCATTGCTTTTCAATCAAAGCACAAGGCCTATTCAGAGACACAGACATAAATTATGGTTTCTTTGTGTTGCATATTGATTAGTGAAGGAGTGTGGGGAGGGAGATGTTCTAAAGTTCAGTTCTGAAGCACTTCAAATAGACCAAATGGGGTAAGAATGAGTTATTTTCCCACAGGGAAGAATTCAGGTCTGCACGTCACAGAGTGGGCCTGACAACCTGGCAGCTAGAGCTTGTCCATGTCTAGTTCCTGGACATTCCCAAGTCTCCAATCATCTGTTTTGTTTTGTTTTTTTCCCTGCAAATGGTACCTGGCTAACATTCCTTTCACCACATTAGGCCTTGTCTGTGCATATTCAGGAAGTGCTGCTAGAATACCAGCACTTAGCATTCATTCTATATGGACTTTGGCTCGAACAGTTATAGACTAAAGGAATTGTCACAGTTATAAGGATAGTGGATGAGAAAAAAGGGCTTTCCCCTGCTCACAGGGTTGTATTGGTGTTCCCAACACCTCCAGGCTTCAAGGAGGCTAGTTAAAGCTCCATCTCTATCTCTGACTCCAGCCCTTGTCTCAGGCAGAAACTTCCTGAGGTTCCTCCAGCAGACACACCACTCTCTGGAGATCATAATGGAGACCTAAACTGAGGAGAGGACTATTGATCAGAGAGATTAACAAGCCCCAATAGCAAATCCAGCAGAATCCTCACCACTTTTTTTTTTTTTTTTTTTCTGAAGACCTTTTCAAACCCTTCTCTATTCACTGAGAAGAAAGCAGTAAATTAGAGCAGCAAGCTCAGAATTTGGAAGGCTCTGGCAGCTAGACCAGCCTGAGTTATTGTTTTCTGGAACCCTCCCACCTGCCCATGAGTCATACATAATGGAGAAGGAGGTAAATAAGAATTAAATACCTGAAGTCTCTTTTTTCTTCTGTCCTTTGATTACACCACTATTTTATTTATGATTCCCTGAAGAGAAAGAAACTTCCCTTATGTGCCATTGCTTCTGTAAATTGTTAAAGAATCACAAAAATGAAATACTTCACAGCAGGTTTTTCTCTATTGCCTCTTTCTTGCTGTACAGACCCTTTTAAAGTGATGGTTTTACCCCACATGTTCCTGCTCGCCTCCTCCACCACCACCCTATCTCCACTATCCCCAAATGCCAGTCTTAATTTCACTGTTTCTTACTTACCTAAGGAGATCAAATCCGTCTTAAGTCCATACTGAGCTTAGTGCAGGGTTCACTAGCCCTGGCCAGGTTGTTCTTCATATAATACTGTTGTGTGTCTCAGTGACAGTGTGCAAGGCTGTCCACATTCTTTGTTTCACATTTGCATGAAATTTGAGTGAGCAACTACACAGCATGAACAGTGAACAGGGGAAATGCAAATGGCTCAGGTTTAAATACTATTCTGAATAGGCCTGAAAGGGAAGCAAGACTGTGTTTTTTTTTAAATTATATGTGTAACTGGTTTCACTTTTCTTTACCTAAATAGAATTTGATTTAAGGACTCTCTAATTCTGAATCTACTTGGAAGTTCCTAGTATGTGGTCCTCTCCTCTAAACAAAATTTTAGAATATATATATATATATATGTTGTTGTTGTTGTGTGCCATCGAGTCGGACCCAACTCATAGCGACCCCTCCTTGGGTTGCTGAGGCAGTATCATTACAGAAGTAGATTGCCCAACCTTCCATACATATATATCTATATCTATATAGATATAGATATATATCCCACTTACTTCTACACCAGGAAATCTAAGAGATTGGGGATAGTAGTTCTAATGTCATGTTATATTGTCTTTTTTTTTTCTTCTTCTCCTTTTATGGTAATTTATTTTAATTTTTATGGTGTTAAAACTATAGATAACACAATATACAGCATTTTTTCACATGTACAATTCAGTAACACCAATTACATCGATCATGTTGTGCAATTATTACCTATATCTCTTAGCAAATTTTCCATCACTGCCAACAAAAACTCAATGCTTCCTCTTCCCCGCCCCTGGTAACCACTATTAAACCTTGATTTCTATACATTTCCTATTATAGGTATTTCATGTAAGTGAGATCATCAGAGAGAATGGCATTTTAATAGAAAGAACTTGGAGTATGAATAACAAGTTATATGATGTGAAGGAAAAGACTAAGATGATGCCAAAATGATGAAGCATTCATGTAATAATTCTTGATAGCTTTAAGAGGGAAAAATGCAATGGGAAATAAAATCTGCCACACATGGCAGGCAAGATTCTTTTTAGACTCAAGGTTACCACATATTCTGACTTTCTACCCTTTGAGATTTATTATATGCCCTACTCCATCAGAACAAAGTAAAGCAGGCTTAAGAAAAAAAATAAAACCCCAAAGAGAGGACAAGTTACATTGGAATGGCATTAAGAGATATTTTATTTATGGGACTGCAACTGTAGAAATTCAAAGTCAGAGAAAGAGAAATTAAGAGTGGGCAATTGGCCCATATTTGCTCACTGAATTCACCTCAAGCCCTGCCATTTGCCTACATTAAACACTTTAGTCTATTGCCCCCTTGGTGAGGCTCAGTTCTATGCACCTTGTTAGTGTATGCAGTGTGTTTGTTTCATAGAAATTCTTGATAGTACACCATATATTACTGTACACATTGTATGTGTATTCATCTCATACACATACAGAATTGTGTGCCAAAATCATATACTCTCTTCCTTATGGACAACTTAAGGGGCTTTGAAAGTACTTTTTCACTTTACAAACTGCCTCTACAAATTAATCCCCATGTCTGATCACTGTAATATTTAAGCTGCTTTGATTAAGTTCGAGTGTCTAAACTCAGACAAATCACAGCTGCTATAACTAAAAGTGCCTGCAGGTACTTTCAAGCAAAGTCTGTTGGAGATTTTTTTTTTTTTTTTTTTTAGGATTTGGGTGAAGATTTACAGAGTAAATTCACTTTTCATACAGCAGTTCACATATACTTTGTCTCATGTCATTGACCAAAATTTAC
>NW_006921673.1:8376821-8387237 GCF_000298275.1 Orycteropus afer afer | reverse complement strand
TCTTCCATCTCATTAATTCTGTCTTCCATCGCATCAATTCTTCTCTGTTGGAGATTTTTTAAGATTTACAGAAAATAGAATAGATGCCAGAAGAGTAGAAAATGGAAAAATGTACCACCTTTCAAAAAGAAGATAGAGATATATTCCAGAAATTAAATTCTGTAAAAGCAATTCTATAAAACCAATTCAATGATTACCAACAATAAAAAACAGTGTTAAGCATTTTTAAATAATTTAGAAGCATTTATGAACATTAGCCAGCAGAAATATACTGAGAATAACTCATAACAAACAAGGCTAATATTCTCTTTTTTAAATCATGCTCTTAAATTTAAAAAGAACAGCAAGAAAATCCATAACAATGGTATATCTTTGGTATTTTCTTGATATTCTAATAGGTAAATGGAGAATAACATTAGTTTAGGAATTGGCATCAAAGCAATGGAATGTGTCACTACATTGCACTTAGTCCCATCTTATCCAACTTTTTAAAAAAATTTTTATTGTAATTTGGGTGAAAGTTTACAGAGTAAATTCACTTTCCATACAGCAGCTCATATACGCTTTGCCTCAGGACATTGACTGCAATTTTCCACAATGTAACAGGTCCCTTCCCACTTCCTCCTCATAGTTACCTCTTCCCTGTATCCTTCCTTTCCATGTACTCCTGCCCCCTGAGCTATCTCCCTGTTCATATACAGCCATTCTATTCTTCCATGATTGCTCTCTCCAAAGAGGTTATCTACCTAATGTAAATGTTCAGCTCATATGCCTGTTTTTTGTTTGGCTGGGAGCCACAGAGGTGGGTTCAGTTCCAGACCTGTAGGACAACTAGGGCCCATAGTCTCAGTGGTTCCATCATGCTCTATCAGACCAGCAAACCTGCCCCCCCCCACTTTTTTTTTTTAATGATTTTAAGTTCCACATTGTTCTGCCACTCTATCCAGGATCTCCTACATAGATGCCACCCCCCTGAGTAGTTGACAGTGGTAACTGGGCACCATCTAGTTCTTCTGGTCTCATAGTCATATGGGCTGAGAATCGTGTGGTATACCAGTTACTTGGACTAATTGTTTCAATGTGTCTTTGGTTTTCTTCATTCTTCTTTGCTCTGTATGAGGAAAGACCCATCATTGCATCTAGATGGCTGCATGCAACCTTCTAAAATCCCAGTCACTACCCGCCAAAGTAGGAGATAGAACAATGTTTTTGTGTAGTATGTTATGCCAATTGAGCTTGATGTCCCCTGCAACTGTGGTCCCGAGCCCACAGGTCCAACTACTCATTCCCTCTGGGTAGCTAGCTGTGGCCAAGAAGTGACTACAACCTTGCCCCTTGTCAGCACTACTATATACCTGGACATTCTTACAGATCATACAAATACATTTGTAGAAACATTGTCTGTCAACCCTATACATGTTCACAGGCACACTTCCACCTGCATAGACATACCTAATAGTTCAGCCTGTCCATTCATCTATCCATCTGTATATCAATGTTTGACTTCACTGACAACGCAGTACTGTATGTGCAAAAGGGTTCATCTTTGTTGTCTGTACCTCCCATGCACTCTCTATGTCTTCCTCTTCCTCAGTGCCACCATGTTGATCACATTTGATACATTGCACTTCTCTTCAACCAAATCAATGCATGTCTCTACCTATCTAACAGTGTTCTCTCCCCTCCCCTCCCACCCTGGTAACCAACAAAGAAAATCTTCTTCCATATATAAACCTTTCCTTGACTTTTTACAATAACAGACCAATACAATATTTGTCCTGTGATTGACTTATTTCACTAAGCTTAATGTCCTTCAATTTCATCCATGTTATGCAGTGTTTTGCAGATTCTGTTATTCTTTAGTGTTCCATTGTGTGTATATATTATAGTTTGGTTATCCACTCTTCTGTTGATGGGCACCTACGTTGTTTGCATCTTTTTGCTTTTTGCTATTGTAAATAGTGCTGCAATGAACATGGGTGTGCATATATCTTTTCTTGTCCTGGCTGTCACTTCTTTAGGATATATACCTAGTAATGAAATGGCTGGATCAAATGATATTCTAATTCCAGCTTTTTAAGGAATCACCATACTGCTTTCCGCAGTGGTTGTATCTCTCTCTCTCTCTCTCTCTTTTAACATCTTGAATAAAAAGTGTATGACAATCATGCCTTGTCTATGTATGACAAATAACTAGAAAGGAGAGCAAATTCAGACAACTAAATAAATAAAGCTTTCAGTAAACTGTAACTGAAGAGCAAAACTAACAAAACTTGACTTCTAAGTAGAAATGTCAAGTTCTCCACTAAGGTTCAAACTGTAACTTCACATGCACAGAATTAGCTCTGGTACCACAGTGCCTAAGGCATCTGACTGCCAACTAGAAGTTAGTGGTTCAAACCCACCAGCCACTCCACAGAAGGAAGACTGGGGAATCTATTTCCGTAAAGATTTACCACCTCAGAAACCCAATGGGGGTTGCTATGAGTCTGAATCTAATTGTTTGCAGTAGGTTTGGTTTTTTATGGCTCAGTCTTAAACACAAGGAGCTCTGGTGATGCAGTGGATAAGGCACTAGGATGCCAACCAAAAGGACAGTGGTTGAACCCAACAAAATTTCCATGGGAGAAAGACAGGCAGTCTGCTTCCATAAATATTTATATACAGCCTTGGAAACTGTATGGGACCATTCTGTACTATCTAATATGGTCACTATGAGGTGACTTGACATCAGTGCATTGAGTTTGGTCTTAAATACAGATCTTGTGGAAAAGGTCCGGACTTTTGATGATAGAAAGTGTAACATGAGCTGATCACGTAATGTCTGTACCAATGTTTGGTTTATTTTCTAGTGCCCATCTGAAAGAGAGGTTATTTTCTCATTGTGAAACATAGTGCAGTCTGGTCCTGTAAAGATTACAGCCTTAGAAACTCTATAGGGTAGTTCTACTCTGTTCTATAGGGTTGCTATGAGTCAGAATTGACTCAACAACAATGGGTCATGTTCTCACTGAACCCCACACTAGTTGATCACATGCTGACTATTGTGTTGACTTCAGGAAGATGCATCTTAAAACTAATCCATCTAATTCATCTTTTACATGAAACACTTCAAATACTTGAAGACAGATTTCAAGCTATCTTTTCCAACTTAAGAACAGTCTTCTTATTAGAACAAGGTGTTATGGCCCCAGAACAATTCTTTAATAATAACACTGTTAACAAATGTAGGGTTCTACATTCCCTTATGCTAATCATTCCATAACTGGGACATCCTGTACAGTCTTTTGTAGTTGTGTCACCCAAGATTGTACAGGATGTCCCAGTTATGGAATGATTAGCATAAGGGAATGTAGGACCCTCACCTGTTAGGTATGAATTATTCTTATATTAAGCCTAAGATTACAAAAGAGCTATATCATATAAACATTAACTTAACACTAATTCAATTACATGTTTTAACAAAAATAAATAAAAAAGGATAATACCCACCCTATCATTCAGTGAACATACACTCCAGAGTAATGATAAGATGAGAAATGTGATTCTGAGCTCTCCTGCTGGGACACAAATTTAACACTTGCTTACAGTGAGAGCTGAATGTGATTTGAAAGATTAAAATGTACATATATTAAGCTGTGCCCCTAAATACACTATGTCCTTTAAGGGAAATTTTAGATTTTTCAATATACCTTTAACTCAATGAGAATTTTATTTTTTGTCATTTTTGATAACTAAGTAAAATGTAACTCTTCTGTACAGCATAGATAGATAGATAGACACATACATACATACATACATACATACATACATATAGATAGAAAGAAAGATAGATATAATTTTTTTCTTTTTTGCAGTGTCCTCACATTGTTAAGCTTACCATCAGTTTTTAACAACACCCTGTTAATACAAATGTTTGGTAAATCAGTTCTGCTCTTAGACTTTTAGAGTTGTTTTGTTTTGTTTGAGTCTAAGTGCAGAATCGTATGTTTATTCCTATGACATTTCTTTATACTGTATTTGATCCATTACTCCAGAATACTGATTTTTGGGATCAAGCTGCTTTGATAAATAGGTAAAAGTGATGATAGGACCAAAGCTTGACCTCTCCATCTTGATCATCATTGGTGATTCATTAAGACCCTTGCATAAGCTACCTTATTTCATTGAATCTAAAACCCATTTTTTTTTTCATATTTTTACATATTTGAAATTATGTCTCAGACTCAGTGGCATCATAAAATCCTTGTTGGCCTGGTGGCAACCATGATGTAGTGGTCATTACCAATTATGTACAAACTCTGGTCAGTCCTTCACATGAGTTATATGCACTATTGGAATTTTCCAATTAAGTTTAAAATGTCTTCAGAAAGTTTACACTGGATAATCCTGGAACCCTGAGCTTTGAAAGGAACTATACAGAAGTGGATTAGGCACCAACTAGTGGAAAAACCTGAATGAAAAAGGGAGTACAGGGACAGTCAGAGCTGTGAACTGTCAGCAACTCTGAAGAGACCAACAGCCTGAATATTTCCAAGTGATGCTGGGACCTGAGAATTGACCTAAAGATCAGTCCCAGTCACCAAGGGCTGCAGGAACAACTGCTCTGGTGGCCTATGATTAGGAAGGGAAACAGCAAGAAGGGAGATAACCTGAGTTATGGACTTTCTGCTGTCTGGAGGGTGCAGCCATTTTGATTGTTTACACATGGCACCCATTTTGGATATTTAAAGTGACCGAGGGTGCAGCCATTTTGAATGTTTACAAGTGGTGGCCATTTTGGATATTTAAAGTGACCAAGGGTGCAGCCATTTTGAATGTTTACAAGTGACAACCATTTTGGATTTTAAAGAGATATCATTCTCATTTGGATTCAAGGTACCTAAGAATAGGCTCTGTTTGCCAGGGTTGGCAAGGACATAAAAGAGGCTGACAACAGGAAAGGAGACAGGTGGTAAGTGTATAAGTGCTGTCAACTAGTGAATAGAGGAACACAGCACAGTACCCTGTCTGTATAGATAACATACAAACAAAACAAAGAAAATGAAAATTGTGGGCAAGTCACTCCAACATATAATCACCAATAAATATAAACACAAAAACGTCACAATGCCTCGGAGATAACAGAGCATCACAGTCCACACAAAGAAGCAAGATAAAGCAGGAGAAATAAGGGACCAGGATACAAACCCAAAACATATCCCTGAGGAAGATGCAGCATTGGAACTCACTGATAAGGAATTCAAAAGAATTATATTTAGGTATCTTCAAAGGATTGAGAGACAGTCCAAGGAAAACAGACAAAACCATGGAAGAATTTTGGAAGAAAATAGAAGAACAAAATGACAAAATAAATGAAAAAATTAGAAATGATTCTAAATCTACAGATAGAAATTCAGAAGATTAATACTAAATTGTCAGAAATAGATAACGCATTGAAAGGGCAAAGGAGTAGAATAGATTCAATACAAGACAGAATTAATGAGATTGAACACAAATACCTGAATACTTCTTTCGAGAGGGATCAATCAGAAAAAGGTTCAAAACAAAATGAGAAAGCCTAAGGTTCATGTGGGATACCATCAAAAGGAATAACCTATATGTCATTGGAATTCCAAAACAGGAAGAGAAAAACAAAACCACTGAAAAAATTGTCCAAGATTTGTTGGAGAAGAACTTCCCTGATATGATGAAAGATGAGAATATATCCATTTGGGAGGTCCAATGAACCCCAAACAGGATAGACCTCAAAAGAAAAACACCAAGATATATCATCATCAAACTCACCAAAACCAAAGAAAAAGAAAGAATCATGAGAGCAGCACAGGAAAAATGAAAAGTTACCTACAAGGGGCAACCAATAAGACTAAGCTCGGATTTCTCAGCAGAAACCATGCAGGCGAGAAGACAGTGGGATGGTATGTATAAAACACTGAAAGAGAAAACTTTCCAACTAAGAATTATCTACCCAGCAAAACTGTCCCTCAAATATGATGGTGAAATTAGGACATTTCCGGATAAGCAGAAATTAAGGGAATTTGTTAAAACCAGACCAACCTTACAAGAGATGCTAAAGGGAGCCCTTTGGACAGAGAAACAACAACAGCCAAAAACAACTGACCATTTACACACATGATGATATGAGCCAGAAACCAACCCAGCTATGGAAATATCCAACATAAATTAAACCTTGTTGTTTTTGTTGTTGTTGTTTGCTGTCGAGTCGGCCCCGACTCATAGCGACTCCTCCTTGTGTTTCCGAGGCAGTATCACTATGGAAGTAGGATTGCCCAACCTTCCTTCCAAGGAGTGGCTGGTGGGTACAAGATTGTAAACAGGGAACCAGAGTCGCCAACCGACAAATGAGAACAACTACAAACCAAAAAGAGAGAAAAAAAATCTGTGTTGTTATAGAACATTTAGATGGTAAGGAAGTCAAGACAACTACAAATAGAATAGACTGTTCTAAATTTGGAAAGAAAACTATAAATCACAGGGTAACATCAAAGAAAAATGATAAACCTTCACATCAAAATAAAAAAGACCAGCATAAATATTCAGCAAATACTAAAACAATAGCAATGAAGGAAGTGACAACATGACTCATAAACAAAACGAGTTCAGCATAGAAAATTATATGGAACAAAGGAATCAACACAATGAAAAAGCACATGACATAAATGACAGCAACAAATTCGTATTTGCTGATAATTACATATCTGGCAAGGGACTTATCTCTAAGATTGATGGAAAACTCTAATGCCTCAACACCAGAGGAATTAACAATCTAATTGAAAAATGGTCAGAAGACATGATTAGACACTTCACCAAGGAAGATATTCAGGTGGTCACCTAATACATGAAAAGATGCTCACAATCATTGGCCATCAGAGAGATGTAAATCAAAATGACAATGAGATATACCGTCTTACCCCAGCACTGATAGCAAGGTTCAATGAGACAGAAAATAACAAATGCTGGTGGGGATGTGGAGAGATTGAGACTCTCATACACTGCTTGTGTGACTGTGAAGTGACACAACCACTGTGGAAAGCCATATGGCAATTCCTTGGAAAGTTGGAATTGGAGATACCATTTGACACAGCAATCCCATTACTACGTATATATCCTAGAGAGGTGAGAGCCAGGACAGGAACAGATACATGCATGCTCATGTTCATCACAGCACAATTTACAATAGCAAAAAGATGGAAACAACCTATGTGCCCACTAGCAGAAGAGTGGATGAACAAACTATGGCACATACACATACTGGAATGCTTTGCAGCACTAACGAATAATGTAGAGTCTGCAAAACACCGCATAATATGTTCATCAACTTGGAGGACATTATGCTGAGTGAAGTAAGTCAATCACAGAAGGACAAATATAGTATTAGTTTGTTGTTGTGGAGGGTCAAGAAAAGGTTTATATATAGAGGGAAACTTTCTTTGTGGGTTGCCAGGGGGGTGAGGAGAGAGGAGGGAACACTAAAAAAAAAAAAAAAATTCATTGACCAAAAAAAAAAAAAAAAAATTTACACTATGTTTCACTATTGAAATAAAATGTTATTATATCCAAGACACGATTGATCCCTAATCACCTAGAGCAAAAGAGGAAGGAGAGTCAGAAATAGGAGAAGGATATGGTATGTACAAGAAGCTCTGGTGGTATAGTGCCTAACACATCTGACTGCTAACCAGAAGGTTAGTGGTCCAAACTCACCAGCCACTCGATGGAAGGAAGACTGGGCAATCTACTTCTGTAAAGATTAACCACCTCAGAAATCCAGAGGGGGTCATAATGTGTAGGAATCGACTCAATGGCAGTGAACTTTTTTTTTTTTTTTTTGGATGGTATGTACACCTGACCCAAGCCATAGTATTTTCAATAGCCTCATATGCATGGGCAATGAGAAGGAAGACCACAGAAGAATTGATGCATTTGAATTGTGGTGTTGGCAAATATTGAACATACCAAAGACTGCCAAAAGAATAAACAAATCTGTCTTGAAAGAAGTACATTCAGAATGATCCTTAGAAGCGAGAATGGTCACACTTCATCTCTTGTACTTTGGTCATGTTATCAGAAGGCACCATTCCCTGGAGACAGATATCATGTTTGGTAAAGTAGAGGGTCAGCAAAAAAAAAAAAGGGGAAGATCCTCATCAAGATGGATTGACACAGTGGCTGCAAAGACGGGCTCAAGTGTAGCAGGGATTGCAAGTGTGGCACAGGACCTGGCAGTGTTTCGTTCTGTTGTACATAGGGTCGCTATGAGTCGAAACTGACTCTTTGACATCTAATAACTATGAAGCTAATTTCCTCCACGAACAACTGCCTCCTTTACCATGAGACCAGAAAAACTGGAAGGTCCGCAGCTATAATTACTGAATATTTTGGTCAAAGACTCTATAGAAAAACTGTGATCAAAGGGGGAAAACAGAGAATAGAATTTCAAATACCCGTGGACTCCAGAATTTCTGGAGCCATGGAAGCTGGATAAACCCCTAAAACTGTTGCCCAAAGACCATCTTTAAATCTTCAACCAAAACTATCCTCTGAGGTATTCTTAAAATCAAATAATATTTCTGCTTAACTAGTAAAGAATGCCTGCCTTGAGCATTGTACTATTTTAATATCTGTCTATATGGAATCAAACTGACAACAGTAACTCAAAAGATTAGATAGGAAACTTAAGGGCAGTGAGCTTTTATTAATGGGAGAGGAAGAACTCAAAGAAGGAGGGAGAGAATAGTTACACAATCCAAAGAATATAATCTGTGTCACTGAATTGCACATGCAGAAACTTGAATTAGTATATGTTTTGCTGTGTGTATTCTCAACAATAGAATTTTTTTTTTTTTTAATGTAGGGAAGCAAACCAAAAAGAAAAAGTTATTGTAGATGGGGAACAGCACAAAAACAAAGCAGTGGGATATATATTTACTATTAATGCAGCACACAATTGATGTACTATTAGTGACCACATCCCTTTATTTTCTCAAGAATATAGGGCCTAAGGAAGAATGATAGCTATAAGCACATAAAACTGCAGTTCATTTTATTCCTGAGATAAGCACAAAAGGACTATCACCTGGCAAGTAAAGTAAGAAAAGACTGGAGAAATTAACAAATGCCTGCGACTACATCAAAGAAATTTTAATGCAGTGAAAGGGAGTGGGTGTGAAAGTGCCTTGTGGCTCACATGATAAAAAAACAATATCAAGTCTAGTCAAATAGGAAATGCTGACAAAGGCAGAGAGTTCTTTAAAATGCTTCAGAATTAAAATGTCAATGCTAAAGGTGCTAAAGAAATCTAAGAGCATAAATTATGTCTACAAACTTTCTCAATAAGTACAAAATAAAACTTCTAACCGATCAGAAAGCAGCATAATTAATAGTCAGCATTTTTTTCTTGTTGGTTGCTGTCAAGTCAATTCCATGTCATTGCAAGCCTACATGAAGAGTAGAAGTGCTCCATAAGGTTTTCAAAGCTGTAAACTTTCCAAAGCAGATCACTAGGCATGTCTTCCCGGATGACTCAGGGTGGGTTAAACACCAAACTATTGTCACTTAACCGTTTGCACCACCAATGTGAATCCTATAATCAGTAGTATCTTCAAGTTAAAGGAATGTGGTCTTACTCACTTATAGTTTAATGCAAACATTCATGGAAGACAAAACTTCCACAGACTTTTAGAAGAACTAAGTGGGGTAATGACTATTTTCCCTTGATAGATGTAACAAAAAAAAAAAAAAAACACCTCACTGCCATTGAGTCAGATCCAACTCAGCGGCCGCTCCTTGGGTTTCTGAGGCAGTATCACTATGCAAGTAGATTGCCTAGCCATCCTTCTGATGACAGATGTAAAGGTAATGTAAAATAAGCATACAGGAGATCTGCAAGGGACAATAAGAGTATTGCATGTGGTTGGTAACAGGTGAATGCAATAAACATATAAAGCCTAATTAGAGACCAATTAACTATATGAAGGAAACTTGATGCACCTCAATTATACAGAACAAAACCAGTATAGATTCTATCAAACATAATGCTTTGGGGAAACTTGTACATATGAGTTTGCACACTTTGAAACAACTGGTCAGTTAAAAGATGCCAAAAACCTGATTGGGAGATAATGAATTTTTCAGCCAAGGTGATAGTTACATGACACCCTATTGTTGTTTGTTGTTACATGTCATCGAGTTGGATTCGACTCATAGCAACCCTATGTAAAACAGAACAAAGCACTGCCTGGCCCGGGGCCATCCTCACAATCATTGCTATGCTTAATCCCATTGTTGTAGCCTTGAGGGTCTTCCTTGTTTTCACTGACCCTCTACTCGACATAGGTGCTCTGGTAGCATAGCGCCTAAGGCACTTGACTGCTAACCAGAAGGCTGGTGGTTCAA
>NW_006921673.1:8372564-8376044 GCF_000298275.1 Orycteropus afer afer | reverse complement strand
AGTTTGGTTTTTAAAATGTGTGTGAATAATATTTTCATTTAGAAAAGCATGGAGAGTAGACTGAAGGGAGAAAAGTGGATTGCATATCACTAAGCCTTTCTTCCATGGCACTGCTGGGTAGGTTCAGACCACCAACCCAGGTTAGTAGTTGCGTTTTTGTCACCAACAGACATCTTCACACACATTAAAGTGGTTTAAACATCTGAATGGCTTCCTATTGCTGTTATGATAAATTCAAAACTCCTTACCATGGCTTTCTCCCAGGGCTGGATTATCCAATAAGCAAGGTAAGGATGAGATTCCTTGTGCTTACTAACTAATGTGCAATGAACAATTTCACATGGTGGTTTTTTTTGTTTTTTTTTTTTTTACCACATCACAGATTAGTAAGTAAACACAAGGAAGTTCATGCTTATCTTGCTTACTGGGTTCTCCATCCCTACCAAAAACTAAACCAAACCAAACTCACTTCCATTGAGCCAATTCCAACTCACAGCAACCCCTTTTGGGTTTCTGAGGCAGTAAATCTTTAAGGAAGTAGATTGCCCAGTCTTCCTTCCATGGAGTGGCTGGTGGGTTTGAACCACCAACCTTCTGGTTAGCAGTCAAATGCCTTAAGCATTATGCCACCAGAGCGCCTTGGATTGTAAATTTGAAGAGACTTTGATTCTGTAAAAAGTTGCTGTGGTTTGGGAGAGAGACAGATACCAGCCGTATCTAGAAACAGAATTTTTGATGTGGTTGAAAAAAAAATGTGAAATGGTTCACTACAGATTAGTAAGTAAGCACAAGTGAGCCTGTGTGTACCTTGTCTTTTGGAGAATCCAGCACTGCTTGCTCCAGACTACCTCTCCAACCTCATCTCACCTCTCTGAGCTCCAGACACGTAAGAGTTCTTTCAGTTCATTTGAGACATGTTCTGCTCATTAGTGATTTCTCTGCCTGGTGTTCTCTCCCCATTTCTCTCCTCATTTGGTAAGCTCCTACTCACCTTTCACTCCCCACTCAGTTGTTACTTCCTCAGGGAAGGCTTTTTCAGCCTCCCTGACTAGATCAAGTTCACATGCCACATACACTTATAGCACCATGTATCATTTCTGTTACAGTTAACATGGTTTAAATTTTTCACTGCTGCAATATTTGATCAATGTTTAGTTCTCCCCCTCCTCCAATAAACTGTAAGATCCAAGAATGTGGGGGCCATCTGTATACTTACCACTGTAACTCAAGTATCATTCTTGTATGAAGTGAATGCTCAATAAATATTGAATGAATTAATTTTAAGTGAAGACACCTCCACATTTCTTTTTCATTTTCTGTAACTACTTTTCATAAATCCTAGAATTTGGCATTCTTAATAAAATATAATGTTTGAATATAATGTTAATAAAAGGTGGTGAAAGTCTACAGAAAGATAAAGCCAAAAAGAGTGGACTTCCTATTAATATGGTTTATAATATTTGAAGGCTAATATTTGAAGGAGGACAAGATTGTTGAAAGATAAATTGTTATGATTCTGTTAACAAAAATACTAAAATGCAATTATTATCAAATTTGGTCATATTTATCACTAACTTACTACTTTAAAAAAAAATGAAAGAAAAGCAACCAGCAGTCACATGAAGTAGAAACTTTTCTTGAGAGCAAATTTCTATTTTCAGAAATTTAATTTAAAAGTTTAGCTTAGTTGTTTTTCTGTATTAGAAGGGAATACAAATATTTCTTTTCTACAATTATGAAGATCATGATTTCATAAAATTCTGACAATGTTTTCTGTGATTGTGTGAATGTTTTCCAGTATTTTGATCTTGACTTATATACTATTGTTTCCAGTGAATTACTTACTTACTATTATTTTATCCTGACAATGTCTGGATATATAAATGTGTTCACCATTTTAAAAAATAGTTTCTTCCTGCATCTCAAACTATCATTTGTTATCTTGAAGTATATCCTCTAGCAGTTTTTCAGCTAATCATTTGCTAGTAAACTATTTCCAGTTGTTAGTTAAAAACATATATGTATATATATATTTGCTTTACCCCATTCTCTCAGATAATTTTTCTGGGTATACGTTTTTTTGGTTTTTTTTTCTTCCATTATTGTTCTTGAGAAGTGGGCTGTCATTTGCCATTCTTTTGGCCTGTTCTGCATTATGTTCTAGTTCTTGCACTGAATGGTGATTTCACAGGTATTCATTATATTAATACATCCAACCCACTCACTGCCATCAAGTTGATCTCTACTCATAGTGATCCCCATTGGATTTCCAAGGCTATACATCTTTACAGAAGTAGATTGACTCATCTTTCACCTCCAGAGCAACTAGTGGGTTTGAACCACTGACCTTCTGCTTAACAGCCAAAAGTTTTATCCACTATTCTACTAGAGCTGCTTATATTAATACATGTGTATGCTATATATATCTTTTGCATGTGTCAAATAATATATTTGATGATAAGAAACAGAAAGAAAAATAATGGATGGCTCATTTATTTATGTTCTTAATTTTCTAATTTCTCTCCTTTTACTTTCTTTGAGTTTAATATAATGTATTGTTTTCTAATTTCTTGAGATACATTCTTAATTCATTGATTTTTGGCCTTTCTTCTTTTACTCCATATGCAATTAAAGGAGCCCTGGTGGGGAAGTGGTTAATATTCAGCTGCTTACTGAAAGGTCAGTGGTTGGAACTCACCAGCAATTTCTTAAGAGAAAGATGTGGCAGTCTGTTTCTATAAAGATCTACAGCCTTGGAAACGCTGTGAGGCAGTTCTACTCAATAGTATAGGGTAGCTATGAATCGGAATCAAGTTGAAGACAATGGATATGAGATTACTCACAGAATCATTAGGGCTGACCAGCCAGATTTGAACATATACAAAGCATGCTACAGCACTGACCTGATGAGGAAACATCCTTTGCCACAATCACCGCCACAAGACCCTATAGTGGTCACCTGTGCATCCAGATCTTGACTCTCTGGCAATAATCACAGAAAAGTCAGAGAGAGCTTCTTCCTTTACACTCTTGTATTTTAGCTCCTGGGACAAAATATAGAGAAGCACATATGATTATTGGTAGAGTCTAAGACACACACCTGTCTCTAACTGTAAAAGCAAAAAAACAAACTCAATGTCATGGAGTTGGTTCCAACTCTTAGAGACCCCCACATGGGTGTCCAGGGATGCACATCTTTACATATGCAGATTGCCTCATTTTCCTCCTGCAGAACAGGTGATGGGTTTGAACCACCGACCTCCTGGTTAACAACCAAATACCTTATCCACTATACCACCAAAGTACCTTCCTTATAAGGGAAGCTGGAAAATGAGTATCTAGTCATTTCCAACTCACAGTGACCCCTCCTTGAGTTCTGAAGCGGGATCTCTACAGAAGTAGATCGTCCAGCCTTCCTTCCATGGAGTGGCTGGTGGGTTTGAACCACCAGCCTTCTGGTTAGCAGTCAAATGCCTTAGG
>NW_006921673.1:8354333-8369676 GCF_000298275.1 Orycteropus afer afer | reverse complement strand
GTGCATCTCTCTGGGTTTTAAACACCAGAGGCTCAGCCTCAAAACTCATGTCTATATGTCACCACAGTAGGACAAACTGACAGACAAGTTTGTCCTGCTGTTGGAGACCTCTCGATCACCCCCACCTGGCTGACTGTTCCTCTGTCTGGCTTCCTGGCTTTTAATCCCCTTTTCCTGCTCTTCTGGCCTGCTTCTTCGGGCGTCCCTGAGTTGTCTCTCCTCACCCGTAACCCTGGGGCTGACTGCTCTTCTGTCCGGGTTCAAGGCTTTTATCCCCTTTCTCCTGCTCTTCCGGCCTGCTACTCTGGCGTCCCTGCATTGTCTCTCCTCACCTGTAACCCTCGCAATAAAAGAAGTAAATTTTTCCTCTTAAAAAAATATTTATTAGAAGCTTTAGTGGTTCAGTGCTTAACGGATTTAGCTGTTAACCAAAAGGGGGGTGGTTCCAACTCACCATCTGTTCCATATTGGAAAGATGAGCCAATCTGCTTCTGTAAAGATTTAAAGCCTTGGAAACCCTGTGGGGCAGTTCTGCTCTGTCCTATAGAGTTGCTAAGAGTTGGAATAGACTTGGTGGCAGTGTGCTTTGCTTTGCTTTTTGGAAAAAAATATTTATAAAGTAAAACTTCCCCGAAATACAAAAAGGTTGAAATCCTAAGTGGTAAAAATCCTTGAAAATATTCCCTACAACAACCAATTAGAAATAACAAGGAATGGTTGCAACAACATAGTTTATACTTGTACTTATCACCTAAACAATTTATTGAACCACCTATACAATATTCTTTTTTATATAATTTATATGATTTAGCATTTTATTTGTTTGTTTTCCTGTGATAAATGGCATTCTCCTCTATGGAATTCCTTAATCCACCAAGCAATTAGTATTTACCATGGTCCATAAACTCAAAACAAAAAAGTTAAATGACATAAAATGAAATCTTACTAAATTAACTTCTTCTAATATTCTATACTTTTTATCATAATGACTCAGATTAGGTTCCCCAGAAAGCAGACTCTGAGACAGATTTAGTCAAGAAGATGTGTATTAAGGCAAACCCTTAGGATCAACCCTTAGAAGGAAGGAGAATGAAATAGGAAGGTGCAGAAGAACTTAAGCTGCAACTCAGCCCAATGACATACTCGGCATTCAACCCAGAAGACAAGTAAGGGACTCCTTCCCTCGGTTGATGCATTAATTCACAGTCCTTTTACTTATCACTTTTCAGCAGGTCCTAGGTTATGTCTCCCTTTCTCTCCATTGTAGAAATATAAAATAAAATGCTTCATTTTACATGTATTAAAATGTAAAATGTATTAAAATTAATTTTTATGTATGCCATAATCTCTGAATTTCCAGTCAGTTTTTTTTTTCCCAAGGAATCTCCTCTCACTCCCACCCTTCCCTTCGCAAAGCCACTTTTTGATCCAGTTACATGTTTATATGGGAAATATTTTAAGTAGCTCCAGTTGCTGATTTTGCAAAGAATAAAAACAGAAATGATCTGAGCATTTGGCAGGAACCTGTAGACCTCAGCAGCAAGCCACTGACATATTCCTGCTGTAGAAGTGATTTGTTTTGTTTTATGAACTTGTACAAGCAACTCTCTTTTTCAGTGGTCAGGAAAGGGGACAGTATCAGCACACCGGGGGGGGGGCACATACTCTGTTCTTTAACCAACTTCATAAAATACATTTTATGTTAGTACCTAAATTACACAGAGCAGGCTGACACATACTTTCTTTTTTTCTTTCATAAACTCTATTCTGATAGTGGGTGTGAAATAACCTGCTTGCTTTAATTTCTGGGTTGTCTTTAATGAGTCAGATATTAAATACGACTGGTTCAGATGTCACATATTGATGCAGGGCATAAGTGTCAGCATTTAGATGGAGAATAATTGGATTCATATCTATGTTATGTTTTTGAATTGCTGGGTCAGATTTGGGTCTCCTGCTGTAAATTCTTCATTGCTGGCCCAAGTAATAGGAATGTGACAGATTTAATACCTAAAATAAGTTATTAACTGTAAGAATGCATAAAACAGTGGCACTGCTGAGCAGAGAACATTACACTGCTCATAATTCTGTAAATGAAAAAGTGTTTTTTTTTTTTTTTTTCATTTCAGTGAAATATTTTTCTTCATTAACTTTCTTGGTCTACTCAAGTAACCTCTTTATGTTTGATCTAATGTAGAACTATCACCTTTATTTTGCCATTTTATTATGTTTATATTCTAACACCCAAGAGTGAGACAATGAACTAGATAAAAGAAGAAAGTTGTTTATAATGTTTCACTTCCTAAAAGGTCAAATGGCTGACTGTTGACTGAAACCATGGTCTTTCATGAGAACAATATCCAGAACAAATCCCATTATAAAGACTCCATAAAATATCATCATTTTTTGTCTTTATGTACTTGTCTTTCTGTCATGGCCAGAAAAAAAAAAAAAAAAAAAGGGAAAATTGAAAGCTACCCTCGTCAATTAATTAGAAAATTATATTTTAAAAACAAGAGAGAAGCAAAAATCCAAGACTAGGAAAAAAAGAGATGGGTGTTGTTCACAATTTTCTGTAAGTACCAACATGTTTAGTGGTGGCTAGCGCTGGCAGACAGCTTGGATTTTTGGTGGTACCATATCAGCGGTGGTTTGCCTATACCTGTGTGGCCAAGCCATCTTCATTCCAAGAAAATTCTTAACTTCTACGGCACCTATCATACAAGCCAGAGTGAATAGAAGGATTCAAGGTCACAATTACATTCATTCAAACATTCATTATATTATCTAAACATTGAATGAAGACCTCCTGTAGAAGAAGCCAATCCCTTCTAATAGAAAGCTGTAGTATACGTAAGTTACATACATCTCCCATTCAACTCCACCTTCTTTACTTATTTAGTATATGTGTATACAGCACTGTTATAAGTACAATATGAATATTATGTTAAGATAATTACAAATACTACTTCACACCCACTTCAAACAAACAAACAAACAAACTCAATGCCATCAAGTTGATTTTGACTCACAATGACCCCCATTGGATTTCTAAAGCTGTAAATCTTCAGAGAAGCAGACTGCCTCATCTTTCTTCGATAGAACAGTTAGTGGGTTCAAACCACCAATCTTGTAGTTAGAAGCCAAATGCCTTAAGCACTACACTACCACAGCTCCTTTCACATAAACTAGGATGGCTAAAATAAAAAAGATAGACAATAACAAGTATTGGTGAGAATGGTGGAGAAATTGGAACTCTCGTACATTGTTATCAACCAAACCAAAAACCAAACTGCCATCAAATTGATTCCAATCACAGCAATCCTGGAGGACACAGTAGAAATGCCCAATAGAGTTTCCAAGATTATAAATCTTTAGGGAAACAGACTGCCTCATCTTTCGCCTGTGTAGTGACTGGTGGGTTCAAACTCCCAACTTTTTGGTTAGCAGCTGAATGCATTAACCACTCCACCACCAGAGGTCCATAAATTGCTGTTGTTGTTGTTGTTATGTGCCGTCGAGTCAGCCCTGACTCATAGCGACCCCTCCTTGGGTTTCCGAGGCAGTATCACTACGGAAGTAGGATTGCCCAACCTTCCTTCCAAGGAGTGGCTGGTGGGTTTGAACCGCCAGCCGTCTGGTTAGCAGGCAAGTGTCTTAGCCACTGTGCTACCAGAGCTCCCATAAATTGCTGTAGGGAATATAAAATGATGCCACCTCTTTGGAAAGCACTTTGGCAGTTTCTCAAAATCTGGGAAAAAAAAAAAAAGAAAGAAAGGAAAAATGTTAACACATGAACAAGCAATTCCACCCTTAGAAATATACCCATGAGATTTGAAAACAATGCCCACACAAAAATTTGTATATGAATGTTCACAACAGCATGATTTTTTAATAGCCAAAAAATGAAAACAACCCAAATTCCATCAACTGATGAATAAATAAACAATGGTATATTTGTACAATAGAATATTATTGTTGTTGTTGTTAGGTGCCATCAAGTCATCTCCGACTAACAGCAACCCTACATATAACAGAATAAAACACTTCGCAGTCCTATGCCAGCCTCACAATCTTTGCTATTCCTGAACCCACCATTGCAGCCACTGTATTACCCTATCTTATCGAGTGTCTTGCCCTGTTTCTCCGACCCTTCACTTTACCAAGCATGATATCCTTCTCCAGGAAATGATGCCTCTGATAACATGACCAAAGTAGGTCAGACAAAGTCTGGCCATTCTCGCTTCCAAGGAGCATTCTGGCTGCACTTCTTCCAGGGCAGACTTGTTACTTCTTCTGGCAGTCCATGGTACTTTCAGTATTCTTTGCCAGCACCTCAACTTAAAAGCATCAACTCTTCTTCAGTCTTCCTTTTTCATTGTCTAGGTTTCACATGCATATGAAGCGACTAAAAATGCAATGGCTTGGATTGGTCGCACCTTAGTCTTCAAAGAGACAACTTAGCTATTCAGCACTTTAAAGAGGTCTTTGGCAGCAGACTTGCCCAATGCCACACATCATCTGATATCTTGAGTGCTACTTCCAATGGTATTGAGTGTAGAACCAAGTAATACCAAGTCTTTGACAACTTCAATCTTTTCTCCTTTTATCATGATGCTGCTCATTGGCCCAGTTTGAGGAATTTTGTTTTCTTTATATTGAGATGTAATCCATATTACAGACTGTAGTCTTCAATCTTCATCATTAAGTGCTTCAAGTCATCCTCACTTTCAGCAAGCAAAGTTGTGTCATCTGCGTATCACAGGTTGTTAATGAGCCTTCCTTCAATCCTGATGCCATACTCTTCTTCATATAGTCCAGCTTCTCAGATTATTTGCTCAGCATACATATTGAATAAGTATGGTGAAAGGAAACAATCTTGACACATTCCTCTCTTGATTTTAAACCATGCAGTGTCCCTTTGTTCTGTTTGAATGACAGCCTCTTGGTCTATGTACAGGTTCCTCATGAGCACAATTAAGTGTTCTAGAATTCCCATTCTTCTCAATATTATCCATAATTTGTTATGATCCACACAATCAAATGTTTTTGCATAGTCAATAAAATACAGTAAACATCTTTCTGGTATTTTTTGCTTTGAGCCAAGACCCATCTGATATCAACAACAATATGTCTCATTCTACATCCTCTTCTGAATCCAGCTTGCATTTCTGGAAGTTCTCTCTCAGTATACTGCTGCAACCCTTTTTGAATTATCTTCAGTAATATTGTACTTGGGTGCATTATTAATGACATTGTTTGATAATTTGCACATTTTATGGGATTGCCTTTCTTTGGAATGGCTACAAATATGGATCTCTTCCAGTCAGTTGGCCAGGTAGCTGTCTTCCAAATCTCTTGGTATAGCCAAGTGAATGCCTCCAGCATGGCATCTGTTTGTTGAAACATCTCAGTGGGTATTCCATCAATTCCTGGAGCCTTGTTTTTCACAACTTCCTTCAGTGCAGCTTCAACTTCTTCCTTCAATACCATTATTGATCACATTAGATCATATGTCACCTCCTGAAATGGATGAACATCAATCAATTCTTTTTGGTACAGTGACTCTGTGTATTCCTTCCATCTTCTCTTGATGTTTCCTGCATCATTCAAGATTTTGCCCATAGAATCTTTCAATATTGTCACTTGAGGCTTAAATTGTTTCCTCAGTTCTTTCAGCTTGAGAAATGCTGAGTGTGTTATTCCCTTTTGGCTTTCCAATTCCATGTCTTTGCATATTTCATTATAATAATTGATTTTGTCTTCTTGAGCTGCTCTTTGAAATCTTCTGTTCAGCTCTTTTATCTTGTAATTTCTTCCATTTGCTTTAGCTACTCTCCACTCAATGGCAAGTTTCAGAGTCTCTTCTGACATCCATTTTGGTCTTTTCTTCCTTTCCTGTCCTTTTAATAACCTTTTGCTTTCTTCACAGATGATGGTCTTGATGTCATCCCACTATTCCACTGGTGTTCAGTCATTGGTGTTCAATGCATCAAATCTATTCATTAAATAGTCTCTAAATTCAGGAGGGATATATTCAAGGTCGTATTTTGGGTCTCATGGAATTTTTTTAATTGTCTTCAACTTCAAGATGAACTTGCATATGAGCAGTTGATAGTCTGTTCCACAATGAGCTCCTGGCTTTGTTTTGGCTGAAGATATTGAGCTTCTCCATCACCTCTTGCCACAGATATAGTCAATCTGATTCCTGTGTACTCCATCTGATAAAATCCACATATACACAAATATACACCATTTGTGCTTTTGAAAAAAAGGTATCTGCAATGAATAAATCATTAGTCTTGCAAAATTCTGTCATGCAATCTCCAGTGTTATTTCTATCACCAAGGACAAATTTTCCAACTACCAGCGATCCTTCTTTGTTTCTGACTTTTGCATTGCAATCACTAGTGAGAATCAACCCATCTTGATTGCACATTTGGTCAATTTCAGCCTGCAGAAGTTGGTAAAATTCTTCAAGTTCCTCATCTGTGGATTTGGTGGTTGGTATGTAAATTTGAATACTAGTAGTATTAACTAGCCTTTCTTGTCAGTGTACAGTTATTATTCTATCACTGACAGCTTTGTAATTCAGCATAGATCTTGAAACATTCTTTGTGACTTTGAATGCCACACCATTCCTCTTCAATTTGTCATTCCTGGCGTAGTAGATCATATGGTTATCTGATTGAAAATGGCCCAAACAGGTCCATTTCACCTCACTGATGCCTAGAATACCAATCTTTGTGCATTCAATTTCATTTTGACAGTTTCCAATTTTCCTAGATTCATCCTTTGTACAATTCATGTTGCAGTTATTAATGGATGTTTGTAGCTTTTTCTTCTCATTTTGAATTGTGCCACATCAGCAAATGGAGTTCCCCAAAGCTCTACTTTATCCATATCATTAAGGTCATCTCTACTCTGATGAGGCAGCTCTTTCCCAGTCATACTTAATACCTTCTGACCTGAGGGGCTCATCTTCCAGCACTACATTGGACAATGTCTCAGCACTATTCATAAATTGTCCAGTAATATACCAGACAGTGTTTCACCAGTATTCACAGGTTTTCCCTGGCCAATTCTTTGAGAAGTGGATGGTGTCTTCCTTCTTCTGAGTCTGTCTCATTCTGAAAGCTCTACTGAAACCCATCCACCATGGGCAACCCTGCTGACATTTGAAACACCAGTGGCACAGCCTCCAGCCTCACAGCAACATGCAAGCCACCACAATATGACAAACTGACAGACAAGCTCATCTCTCTTAGCTGTTCCAAACTGGCTCCCACTTTCTGCCTGGGGGCTCTCCACCTTCCCCATTCTGGCTGCCGACCTTGGCTCCTGCATGAACTGTTGAATGTAAAACAAATTTGCTTTGTAAATTTGCACCCAAAGGACAAAAAGAAAAGAAGAAGAAGAAGAAGGCAATCAAAAAATAAAAAATAAAGAGGTCTTTTGCAGCAGATTTGCTCAATGAAATATGACATCTAATTTCTTGACCACTCCTTCCATGGGCTTTGACTGTCAATACACATAAAGTGAAATCCCTTACAACTCCTATCGTTTCTCCATTTTTCATGATGTTGCTTATTGATCCAGTTGTGAGGATTTTTGTTTTCTTTATGTTGAGATGTAATCCATACTGCAGGTTGTAGTCTTCGATTTTCATCAGTAAGTGTTTCAAGTCATCTTCACTTTCAGCAAGCAAGGTCGTGTCATCTGCATATCACAGGTTGTTAATGAGTCTTCCTCCAATCCTTCCTCCAATCTCATTCATCTTCATATAGTCCAGCTTCTCAGATTATTTGCTCAGAATACAAGTGAAATAAATATGGTGAAAGGTTGCAACCCTGACTCACACCACTTCTGATTTTAAAACATTCACTGTTCCCTTGTTCTGCTTGAACAACAGGTTCCTCATGAGAACAATTAAGTGTTCTGGAATTCTCATTCTTCACAATGTTATCTATAATTTGCCATGTCCCACACAGTTGAATGCCTTTGAATAGTCAACAGGTAAACATCTTTCTGGTATTCTTGGCTTTCAGCTAAGATCCCTGTGACATCAACAATGATATTGCTTGTTCCATGTGAAAGCTGCACAATGAATCAGGAAGACTGAAGAAGACTTGATACCCTTGAATTGTGATATTGGTGAAGAATATTGAAAATACCATGAAGTGTCAGAAGAATGAACAAATCTGTCCTGGAAGAAGTGCAGCCAGAATGCTCCTTAGAAACAAAAATGGCCAGATTTCATCTCACTTACTTTGGTCACATGGTCAGAAAAGACCAGTCCCTGGAAAAGGATATTATGTTTGGTAAAGTGGACAGTCAGTGAAAAAAGGGAAGACCTTCAATTAGATGGATTGACACAGTGGCTGCAAGGATGGCCTCAGGCATGTCAAGGATTATGAGGATGGTGCAAGACCTGGCAGTGCTGCATTCTGTTCTGCATAGGGTGGCTGTGAGTTGCAGCCAACTCAATGGTACCTAACAACAACGAAAATATTTAATTTTAAAAGAAGTGCTTGTGTTCCACATAAAATAATTTTCTGAAGACTTGCAGAGAAAAAGATAACAAAGTTTGGGAACATTACTGAATATCATAGTGGTTAAAATCAAGGCATCAAAAAGTCTGGGTTTGAATCCCAGTTGTATCACTTACTAGCTACATGAATTGAACAAGTTCCTTAATGTCTCCAAATCTCAGTTTCTTTATCTGTATAACAATTCATGGGGTTGCTAATATCAGGGAGGCCTGGGTTAAAAATATAAAAGAGTAACATTTCTTGAGCCCCTACTATACACCATCAGGTATGCTAGAAACATTATGTGTGATTTCACTGAATCCTCACAATAGCACTGTAAGGTCCAATTAAAACATAATAATAACAAAGTGCATAGCCCTCACTGTACAGTTTTACTAAGTATTATTGAAAACCTAATGTTTCTTATCTTACACCAGCTAAAGGGGCTATTGATAACAGAATCATTGCGTACTTCAAATTCTTTAATTTCTGATCCAGTTGTATGACAGACCACACTTTATTTTTAAATTTTGAAAGCATCAAGTTGTGGTAAAGTGAAAAATATTTCTATTATTCTAATCTCTGGTAGAAACCATTCTGGCATATTTGTATTTTTTAATAAAGATCAAAAAACATATTTTACATTTTACCAGTTGCTGTTCTCTTGCACATACTCTCAAAAGCATTATATCTTATAATGCTAAAAGGATTTGCCAAAGGAAAACAACTATAAAATTTACCAAAGAGAAAAGATAAATAATACACAAGAAACTATTTCTCAACTTCTAATTGAGACTGGGGTCTTGGGTATCCTATTGGCATCCGAGAGCCCACTCATGTACAGCAGTATTCATTAACTATAAATAAATTTCAAATGTGCAGATTCAGTGATAATAATAATAAACAAATGCCAAATTACTAAAATATATTATGCCCTTGCACCAGCAATCAAAATGAGCTTGGAGTCTCTGGTAGTCCATATGGTAATAAAAATATGGCCCCCAACTGGATCAGAAATGTAAGTGTGAAAACCCTCTTTCTTTTAAAGAGTCCATGTAACAAGTCCTAAAGTAATAATTCAATATTAAACATACTATTACCCCTATCTCTTAGTCTTGTGTTTGATTGAATACTTAGGAACCTACCTCACAGGGAGATACTATGTCAACCAGTCAACTTTGCAAAGCAGTCAAGGTTACTAAAACAGGCTATATTTGTTTATAAGACAAGGGCAAAAAGAACTTAAAACAACTCTTGGTGCATCTGAGTTATTTTTCAGTTCAATTTTCAGAAGTTTCCAGTCTGTACTTAATTATCTCTATTCAGTCCACCCTTTTACACATACAGACCCAAAGAGAGAGGATTGGGCCCAGGGGTTTTACATTTTCATTAAAAGCTACAGGTAACCTTTAATCAACTTGAATTGTGGGTGGCATCTCACTTTACAATTTCTTCAGAGGAAATTTGACTGAGCACATGAAGCTCAGCTATGCAACAAGATCCCTATTTGCTTTGCAAACGTGTGCACATAAATTGGTATTTGGCAAGCATTCACTAAAGCCCCTTAAACTGGCCCACAGATGAATTATTGTCCTTCGTACTGCCCTTCAGTTAACAAAATAAAAAGGTCAAACTCATGACACTTAAAAAAGTTCAAATGTGAGTTCTGTTAGTTTTGAGTGCTTTGTTACAAACTTCGATTTCTATTTAACCACCTTGTTATTGTTGCTACATGCACTCCAATGGATTCAGACTCACAGCCACACTATAAGAAAGTAGAACTGCCCTGTAGGGTTTTCTAGGCTGTAATCTTTACAGGAGCAGATCACCAGGTCTTTTCTCCCCTGGAGTGGCTGCTGGGTTCAAACCACTGACCTTTCCATTAGCAGTGCAGGGCTTAACCATTGTTCCACCAGTGCTCCTAAATTAACCACATTAAAAAAGGAGCTCTGGTGGCATAATGCCTAAGGCATTATCAATGCTGAGCTATAATATATATATAATATACAGTATATCCAATATATTATATATCTAATATATAATATATTAGATATATTATATATGATGTATATGGGTGAATATATGCAAATATATACAAATTGCTAAATTGTTTAACCTCTGTGTATGTGTTTACACATAAGTATTCCCTTTCATAAGAGCCTAAAAAGTAAAGATATATATTTACTGAATTATAAACAAATTTTCAAAGTATAATAAAAGAATTTTCTCCCTTTTATAACATGTACATGAAGTCTCACAGAACACATATGTATGGAAAAAAGGCTAGTTCAAACTTTAAATGGTGGCTAAATACTTTTAGAGAATAATCTTCTTTCAATTACAAAATACTTAACACATTTATCCAATCTAGATAAGTAGTTTCACATTTAATAAATCGTATTCAATTTGTTTTGTGTAAATTGAATCAATGAAGAATAATAACAACAAATGGGTTCCCTCAGAAAACTTTTTCCTGGTTAAATTCTAGAAATTAAAAAATTCTATATAAAAAGAAAGAAAAGAGATACATAAGTGAAGACATACAATCAAATGACAGGGGGAAACACCTTAACATAAATGACAAATAAAAAGGTAATGTAATAAATACATTTAAAAAATATTTAAAATCTGTAAGAAAATGTTAAGTATCTCAATAGAAATTTGGGCAAAGGCCATGAGCAGAAAAATCACAAAAAGAAGAAAATAAATGTCCACTAAGCATTTCAAAAGCTATTCAATTTTAATATTCACCAAACCAAACTGCCATCAAGTTGATTGACTCATAATGATCCCCATTGGGCTGTAAATCTTTAGAGAAGCAGATTGGTTCATCTTTCTTCTACAGAACAATTGGTGGGTTCAAACTACTGCCCTTTTTGTTAGCAGTCAAATGCCTTAACCACTGCACCACCAGAGCTCTGAATATTAACCAAAGAAAAGCTAATTTTAAAAGAAATGTTTGGCCAGGAAGAGTCCCAAATATTTAAAAATGAATATAATTAAGTATTAGCAATTTGTGACATCATAAGAATCCTAATCATGTGTGTCAGGGTACAAACCAAGATGACTAAACTTTCTGAAGGACAATCAGGCAATATTATATCAAGACATAAATATGACTACTTTTGATGCAATGTAACAAATCTAATTCTGGGAATTAATTAATCCTATGGAAAAAAATAGAAGGCAATCAAATACCACTGGGGAAGAGCTGACTCCTCAAAGTAGAGTCAACCTTAATGATGTCGATGGAGTAAAGCTTTCTGCACCTTCATTTGCTGATGGGGCATGACTCAATAATGGGAAAAAAACAGCTGCAAACATTCACTAATAATCACAATGTGGAATGTATGAGGGATGAATCTAGGAAAACTGGAAGTTGTCAAAAATGAAATAGAGTGCATCAAGACCAATACCATAGGCATTAATTAGCTAGAATAGATTGGTATTGGTCATTTTGAATCAGATAATGATATGGTCTGCTATGCCAGAAATGACAAATTGAAGAGGAATGACATCACATTCATCATCAAAAGAGTATTTCAAGGTCTATCCTGAAATACAATGCTGTCAGTGATAGGACAATATCCATAAACCTAGAAGGAAGACTAGTTGATACTACTATTATTCAAACTTACACACCAACTACTAAAGCCAAAGATGAAGAAATTGAAGACTTTTACCAACTTCTGACTGAGGAACAGACCATCAATTGTTCATTTGCAAGTTCAAATTGAAGCTGAAGAAAATTAAAACAAGTCCATAAGAACAAATATACTATCTTGATTATATAACACCTGCATTTAGAGACCATCTGAAGAATAGATTTGATGCTTTGAACACCAATCACCAAAGATGAGACACTGTGGATGACATCAAGAACATCATCCACGTAGAAAGCAAAAGATCATTAGAAAGACAGAAAAGGAAGAAAAGAGCGCTATGGATGTCAGAAGAGACTCTGAAATCTGCTCTTGAAAGTAGAATAGCTAAAGAAAATGAAAGAAATGACAAAATAAAACAGTGAACCGAAGATTTCAAAGAGCAGCTTGAGAAGACTAAGTAAAGTATTAGAATGAAATGTGCAAAGACCTGGAGTTAGAAAACAAAAAGAGAAGAACACACTCAGTATTTCTCAAGCTGAAAGACCTGAAGAAAAAATTCAAGCCTCAAGTTGCAATACTGAAGTATTCTATGGGCAAAATATTGAATGATGCAGGAAGCATCAAAAGAAGATGGAAGGAATACACAGTCACTGTACCAACAAGAATTGTCAATGTTTAGCTACATCAGGAGATAACACACTATCAAGAACCAATGGCATTAAAGGAAGAAGTTGAAGCTATACTGAAGGAACTGGTGAAAAACAAGGCTCCAGGAATTAATGAAATATTCATTGAGATGTTTCAACAAAGGGGTGCCATGCTGGAGGCACTTACTTGTTTATTGCTGTTGTTGTTAGGTGCCGTCAAGTCAGCTCCAACTCATAGTGACTTAATGTACAACAGAATGAAACACTGCCAGGTCCTGTGCCAGCCTCACAATCCTTGCTATGCCTGAGCCCATCATTACAGGCACTGTGACAATCCATCTCGTTGAGGACCTACCTCTTTTTCATTGACCTTACACTTTATCAAGCATGATATCCTACCCAGGGAACTGTCCCTTCTGACAGTGTGACAAAAGTAGGTGAAATGAAGACTGGCCATTCTTGCTTCCAAGGAGCATTCCAGCTGCACTTCTTCAAGTACAGATTTGTTAGTTCTTCTGACAGTCCTTGGTACTTTCAGTATTCTTTGGCAACACCACAACTCAAAAACATCAACTCTTCTTCATCTTCCTTATTCATTGTCCACCTCTCACATGCATGTGAGGCAATTGAAAATATCATAGCTCGTGTCAGACTTGTGTCAGCACCTTAGTCCTCAAGGAGACATCTTAACTCTTCAGCACTTGAAAGAGGTCTTTTGCAGCCAATTTATACAGTGCTATATGTCGTCTGATGTCTTGACTGCTGCTTCCATTGGTAAAGATTGTGGAACCAAGTAATATGAAATCTTTGACAACTTCAGTTTTCTCCCCATTTACCATGATATTGCTTATTGGTCCAGTTGCAAGGATTTTCATTGTCTTTATGTTGAGATGTAATCCATACTGTAGACTATAGTCTTCAATCTTCACCACTAAGTGCTTCCTTCAACTTATCCTCATTTTCAGCAAGCAAAGCTGTGTTGTCTGCATATCGCAGGTTGTTAATGAGTCTTCCTCCAACCTTCTTTATATAGTCTAGTTTCTCAGATTATTTGCTCAGCATACAGATTGAATAAGTATGGTGAAAGGATACAACCTTGATGCATTCCCTTCCTGATTTTAAACCATGCAGTGTCCCCTTGTTCTGTTTGAATGACACCCTCTTGGTCTAGGTACAGATTCCTCATGAGCAGAATTAAGGGTTCTGGAATTCCCATTCTTCTCAATGTTATCCATAATTTGTTATGATCCACACAATCAAATGCTTTGTCAATAAACACAAGTAAACATCTTTCTGGTATTTTTCGCTTTCTGCCAAGATCCATTTGACATCAGCAATGATATCCCTTGTTTCATGTCCTCCTCTGAATCCAGCTTGCATTTCTGGAAGTTTTCTGTCAATATACTGCTTCAACCACTTTTGAATTCCATTTTACTTGCATGTGATATTAATGATATTGTTCAATAATTCCAACATTCTGTGCAATCACCTTTCTTTGGAATGGGTACAAATATGGATCTCTTCCAGTCAGTTGGCCAGGCAGCTGTATTCCAAATTTCTTGGCATAGATGAGTGAGTGCCTGTAGTGCGGCATCCATTTGTTCAAATATCTTAATGGGTATTCCATCAATTCCAGGATGAATGTTTCAAGATCTATCCTGAGTACAATGCTGTCAGTTGTCGTTGTGGTTGTTGTTGTGTGCCTTCAAGTCATCTCCAACTCATAGTGACCTATGTACAACAGAACAAAACTGCCCAGTCCTGTGCCAGCCTCATTATCCCTAATATACCTGAGCCCATTGCTGCAGCCACAGTGTCTATCCATCTCATTGAGGGCCTTCCCCTCTTTTGTTGACCCTCCACTTTACCAAGTATGGCATCCTTCTCCAGAGAATGGTCTTTTCTAACAACATAACCAAAGTAAGTGACACAAAGTCTGGCCATTCTCACTTCCAAGGAGTATTTTGGCTGCACTTCCTCCAGGACAGATCTATTAGCCCCTTTCAGCAGTCCACAGTACTTTCAGTATTCTTCGTCAACACCACAACTCAAAAGCATCAGCTGTTCTTTGATTTTCCTTACTCATTGTCCATCTCTCACATGCATATGAGGTGATTAAAAATACCATGGCTTGGGTTAGGCACATCCTAGTCTTCAAGGAGATATCTTTGCTCTTCAGGCTTGAAAGAGGTCTTTTGCAGCAGATTTGCCCAATGCTATACATCTTTTGATACTGTCTCAGAAACCCAAGGAGGGGTCGCTGAGTCGGGTCTGACTTGACGGCAAACAACAACAACATACATCTTTTGATGTCTTGGATGCTGCTTCCATTGGCATTGATTGTAGAACCAAATAATACATAGTCCTTGACAACTTCAATTTTTTTCTCCATCTATTGTGGTACTGCTTATTATATTGGTCCAATTGTGAGGATTTTAATTTTCTTTATGTTGAGGTGTAATCCATACTGTAGAGTATAGTCTTTAATTTTTATCAGTAAGTGCCCTAAGTTGTCCTCAAATTCAGCAAGCAAAGTTGTGTCTTCTGAGTACTGCAGGTT
>NW_006921673.1:8341814-8352469 GCF_000298275.1 Orycteropus afer afer | reverse complement strand
AGCAGTCCACAAGAGCCAAAATATGACCTTGATTATATCCCTCCTGAATTTAGAGACCATCTAAAGAATAGATTTGATGCATTGAAAACCAATGACCAAAAACCAGAGGAATTGTTAGATGACATCAAGAACATCGTCCATGAAAAAAGCAAAAGGAAAAAAAGACAGAGAAGAGAGAAAAGACCAAAATGAATGTGAGAAAGAATCTGAAACTTGTCCTTAAATGGAGAGTATCTTAAGCAAATGGAACGACAAAAAAAAGGAGCTGAACAGAAGATTTCAAAGAGCAGCTTGAGAAGACAAAGTCAATTATTATAATGAAATATGCAAAGAGCTGGAGTTAGAACACCAAAAGGGAAGAACATGCTTGGCATTTCTCAACCTGAAAGAATTGCAGAAAAAAATTCAAGCTTTGAGTTGGAATATTGAAAGATTTTATGGAAAAATATTGACTGATGCAGGAAACATCAAAAGAAGATAGAAGGAATGCACAGTCACTGTACCAAAATGAATTGGTTGATGTTCATCCAATTCAGGAGATGGCATATGATCAAGAACAAATGGTATTGGTGGAAGAAGTTGAAGCTGCACTGAAGGAATTGGTGAAAAACAAGGCTCCAGGAATTGATGGAATACCCACTGAGCTATTTCAACAAATGGATGCTGCACTGGAGGTACTTCCTTGTCTATGCCAAGAAGTTTGGAAGACAGCTACCTGGCCAAATGACTAGAAGAGATCTATAAATCTGGGCAAATCTGCTGGAAAAGACCTTGTTAAAATACTGAAGAACAAAGATGTCTCTTTGAGAAGACTAAGGGGTGCCTAACCCAGGCCATGGTGTTTTCAATCACCTCATATGCATGTGAAAGCTAGACAAGGAATATGGAAGACCAAATAAGAGTTGGTGCTTTTCAGTTGTGCTGTTGGCAAAGAATACCGAAAGTACCAAGGACTGCCAAAAGAACTAACAAACCTGTCCTGAAAGAAGTATAGCCAGAATGCTCCTTGGGAGCGAGAATGGACAGACTTTGCCTCACCTACTTTGGTCATGTTGTCAGAAGAGACCATTCCCTGGAGAAGGATATCACACTTGGTAAAGTGGAGGGTCAATGAAAAAGGGGAAGGCCCTCAACAAGATGGATTGACACAGTGGCTACAACGACGTGCTCAAGGACATGCTCAAACACTGGAACAGGACTGGGCAGTGTTTCATTCTATTCTACACAGCTTTGCTCAGAGTCAGAGTTGACTCAACAGCACCTAATAACACTATTAAACTATTAAACTTTTAAAATATAATACAACACTATTAAACTTTTAAAATATTAAACTTTTGAAATATAAAACTTATAAAACTTTTATAAGCAGCACTATTAAACTTTTAAAATATAACACAACAAACACCAAACCCAATTCATTGCCATCAAGTCAATTCTGGCTCATAGTGACCTCCATTGGGTTTCTAAGGCTATAAATCTTTACAGAAGTAGATTGCCTCATCTTCCTTCCACAGAGCAGCTGGTGGGTTTGAGCCATTGATCATCTGGTTAGCAGCCAAATGCCTTACCCACTATGCCACCAGACCTCCCTTTTTTCTTGTACTAAAGGTTAAACAAGAACCACATACACCTGTTCTGGCTTATCTACAAATTTGACCTAAAGACACACTTAGGAGTGGATCTTATAACCAGGGGATTGCCTTGCTGGATTATATTGTCAATTCTTTGTCACTGAATCATTTTTGACTAGAGAGCTCACTACAGTGCAGAGCTTTTATATCCTTATCTGTAGCATGAAGATAATATGTAATATGAGCCTTAAAAGGCTCAGATTGCTAGACAGAAGCCTAAATAGTATGATTTGAGTTATTACATCTATTACATCCACTTACTGTGTCCTTTATGTTGGGAAAGAGTTAATCATTTTCACCCAAAACTTTGCTTTTCTAATTTGAAAGTAGTACTTGCTGACAGAAAAATAAATTGTGACAATTCATAAAGGTATAAAACCAAAATCAAACTCATTGCCAAAACCAAACTCATTGCCATCGAGTCAGATCTGACTGATCTGACATAGCGACCCCTTCTTGGGTTTCCAAGGCAGTATCACTACAGAAGTAGATTGCCCAACCTTCCTTCTGAGGAGTGGCTGGTGGGTCTGAGCCACCAGCCTTCTGGTTAGCAGTCAAATGCCTTAGACACTGCCCTTACAGAGCTCCTCATAAAGGTATAAACAATGGAAATCATTTATTCTCAAATAAAAACATTAATAGTTGGGCACATTTCTTCTAGCTGAGTAGTTACAATTGCAGGCTATGGAACCACATTATCAGGATTGAAATGTTAGCTATGGGAGTAACTAGCTTTGTGATCTTGAGCAAATGACTTAGCTTCTCTGTGTTTCAGTTTCTTCTGTAGGGTAAGTGTATAAGAAGTCACCTTAATGGAGTTTTATGAGAACTAAATAAGCTAATTCACATTAAGTATTTAGGATAGTCCCTGGCACATGGTATCAAGTCAACAAATTTTAACAACCTTGGTATCTGCAGGGGATAGGTTCAAGGACCACCACCTGGACAGATACCAAAATCTGCAGATGCCCAAATCGCTTGTATAAAATGGAGTAGTATTTGCATACTACTCAGACAGCTACTGGCTGCTGAGGTTGCCAAGCCCAAGGTTGACAAGTAAAAAGGCACAGTCCCGATGTTACCAAATCACATGGCAGGCCATTAATTCAAGTCCATTGTAAGTCCCAAGGTTGGCAGAGCATGGCAGGCTGCTGAACGATGACATGGCTACATGCAGGGTTCAAGGTGCAAGCTAGAGACCATTCCCAAGGCTTTTCCTCATATACAGGAAGCAGACCACATCCCAAAGGCAGCTACTCAGCTGTCTGTGGTAGATCCCACCATGGAGTTGATTGACAGTCTCACCATGGGGAAGAACTACCACCAGCTGCCCAGCCATTCAGCCAGGCCTAGCCAAGTTGACACACAAACATAACCATGACATGAGGATTTTTGTTTTCCTTATGTTGAGGTGTAATCCATACTGAAGACTATAGTCTTTGATCTTCATCACTAAGTGCTTCAAGTCCTTTTCATTTTCAGCAAGCAAGTCTGTGTCATCTGTATATCACAGGTTGTAAGTCTTCCTCCAATCTGATGCCTTGTTGTACTTCATATACTCCAGCTGCTAATATTATTACTCAGCATACTGATTGAACAAATACTGTGGAAGGATACAACCCTGACACACAACTCTCCCGATTTTAAACCACATGGTATCCACAGTATCCCCTTTTTCTGTTCAAATGATGGCCTCTTGGTCTATATACAGGTTCTGCATGAACTCAACTAGGTGTTATGGAATTACCATTCTTAGCAATATTATTTGTGATTTGTTATGATCCACATAATCAAATACCTTTACAAATTCAATAAAACATAGGTAAACATCTTTCTATTGTTCTCTGCCTTCAGCCGACATCCACCTGACATAGCAATGATATCCCTCAACAAATTTTTGTATTAAATATATGGAATCTAAATGTATGAATCAAACTGTTTGGTATTTTCCTTTTTCACTTATTGATGTATCTTGAGTATCTTTGTTTTCCTTTCATTTAATTAATTCTTTCCATGTCAACTAATATAGAGCTGTACTGTCACTTTTAATCACTACCTAGCACTCAATTATATAAAATCACCAAATTATTTAAACAATATGAGGAAACAGTTCTAAAGGGTTTTTCTTCCATAACATAACCTCATCCTGAAGGTTAAAATTGTGCTATTAAGCCAAACAAGTGACTTCAAAAGACTAATTTAAAAAAAAAAAAAAAAGAAAAGTCCAGTTCTTCTAAAATTCTTGATTTTTTATCTTCAGAAAATAATCTTAAATGTTCTTCAAAGTATTTTAATTTAGTACCCCTTTCTTTGGTTCGTTTAACCTCTTCCAAATTCTTTTCTCAGATTTTTCAGACAACAAAAACTATCCATCAAGTAACTCTGGTTATCATTAATATATGAAAAATAATAATAAAACAAAAGTTATTAATAAACTGAGTTTTATAAGATGTGAACAAAACCAAAACTGACCTCAGATGTTTGTGGTATAAAATAAAGGGACCATTTCAGTACATATATTTATACAGAATCTTTTTTGTTATGGAAGATTATAAAATTTATGATCTTATAGAAATTTTTATTTCTCTTATATAGTATCTACACTGTTGATGTAGAAATAATCATCTTATCTGTCTTGTCTTATCACAAATGGTTCACGGTTGTGTCAGACATTCATATCAACCTTCCCAGTTTAAAAGCCTTCTTCTTCCCTGTTGTAAAGCTCTCTCCTTATAGTATGGGGAGGATTTATATGACTAACAATATCATTGCAACCATCTTAAAGACCAGTCCAAAATAAAATGCAATTCAAGAATTTTTTTAAAAACTCATTCCACATTTATCAATCATTACAGATAGCAATGATGCATCAGATAATAGTATTATCCCATGCTGGAGAGAGAATGATCACCTTTAAATAAATGTATTACTTAGTCACTTTCCATTTCTCTCTTGGGCCAAGTTCATGTTCTTCAAGGTCATGGATTTGAGCTAAATTTGAAAAATATAAATGTACTATTCTTTGTTCTGGGAGCACTGGTAGGGTAGTGCCTAAGGCATTTGACTGCTAACCAAAAGGCTAGCAGTTCAGACCCACCAGCCACTCCTTGCAAGGAAGACTGGGCAGTCTACTTCCATAGAGATACTGTCTCAGAAACCCAAGGAGGAGTCACTACGAGTCAGAATAGACTCAATGGCAGTGAGTTTGGTTTTTTGGTTTTTATTCTTTGTCCTATACATAAAGATAATTCTTTGGGCCTAACTTTAGATCCAGTGCTTTAGACTTAGCCAGATCATTTCTATTCTTGCTGGGGTACAATGGACATATATTCTTAAAACTAGAATTTAGTTTATGACCACAGGATGAATAAATTTAAGTAATATTAAATGCTCAACTTTGGCCTCACTTTTTTATTCAGTTCCTAAACTAGCTATGCATGGGAATCACATGTGAAATTTTTAACACAGATTATCAGGCCCAATATCAAATTTATTGAATCAGAAACTTCAGGAGCAGAGCAGAGCCCACTCTACTTCTGTAGAGATACTGCCTCAGAAATCCAAGGAAGGGTCGCTATGAGTCAGGATCCACTCCACAGCAGTGAGTTTGGTTTTTTGGTTGATAAACTTATTGTGGAGCTCTGGTAGCATAGTGGCTAAGATACTTGCCTGCTAACCAGACGGCTGGAGGTTCAAACCCACCAGCCATTCCTCGGAAGGAAGGTTGGGCAATCCTACTTCCATAGTGATGTTGTTGTTGTTGTTGTTATGTGCCATCAAGTCGACCCCGACTCATAGCGACCCCTCCTTGGGTTTCCGAGGCAGTATCACTACGGAAGTAGGATTGCCCAACCTTCCTTCCGAGGAGTGGCTGGTGGGTTTGAACCGCCAGCTGTCTGGTTAGCAGGCAAGTGACTTAGTGATACTGCCTCGGAAACCCAAGGAGGGGTCGCTATGAGTCGGGTTTGACTGGACAGCACATAACAACAACAACAAACTTATTGTGGATATTTCTGTGAATGATACAAGGAAATAAAGTACATAATCCCTGTACAAAGCTTACTGGGCCATCATTCCTCAAAATATATTCCGTGAGATCTTTCAGGTATAACATGAAAAAATGTACCCGTGATCAAATAAATTTGTTAAATATGAGTTTAAACAAATTCAACAGGTATTTTTCTTACTAAAAAAAAAAAAAACCAAACTCACAGCCATCGAGTCAATGCCAACTCATAGTGACCCCCTTTGGGTTTCCGAGGTGGTAAATCTTTACGGAAGTAGATTGCCCAATCTTCCTTCTGAGGAATGGCTGGTGGGTTTGAACTGCTAGCCTGCTGGTTAGCAGTTAAATGCCTTAGGCACTACACCATCAGAGCTCCAAATAGGATCTTTTACACTAAAGAGTTATTCCATTTATAAGTGGAATAAATTTGTCATTTATTTCATTACTTATTTGTATTTCATTTCTCCTTTTGAAGCGTTGGTTCATATTGGTGCCACCAGTAAAGAAATGATTCCCTTCTGAATTACCATTACACTTATTTCCTACCAATAGTCAAAGATGAGGCTTCATAGATGATACTATTTACACTAAGAAGAGAGCTACGGCTGTGGAATGATGTCAGAACTGTGACAGCAGGAACACTCCAAGAACCAAGTAACTTAGCATGCCCAGGAGGTGAGAATGGAACACATGTGACCAACCTTTCTAATCAAAGCAGCTCAGAGCTTGCACAGAAACAGAAGGATGCCAAGAAGAATAATCACAGCCCAAGGGAAATTGCTTACTAATTCTGTAGCTAGTTTTAGCATAAAGACCTTACTGGGCATTATCTGCCTGGTTGTGGTGCAAGAAACCATTATACAGCACAGAAAAATGAACTTGGCAAGTGAAGGAGAAGAGGAAAATCAAAAGAAGAGTTTCCGTAATCAATTCTCCTTTTCCAAGACTGAAGCAAATTTTGATATTTTTAGTTTGCTTCATTCTAAATGCCATGAAAATGCCTCCATTTCCCTGGAGAGCCAGTTGTAGTGAAAAATCAAATGGCTAAGAACTGAGATTTTACTTTATCTTTTAATATAGGGGAGATAAGAAGAAAGATCATATCTCAGAGTGTTTTGAAACCAAATTATTTTTCATAGTTGGCATCATGTTTTGATGAAATAGGGCTAGTTTTCATGATGTCATCCACATGGTTTAAATAAATAGTGTGTGGTAACATTAACAAGCTGCAACTGTAACAGAACTAGTGAGGAGGTTATAGTAGGGCTAATTTGATCAATTACTTTTAGTGCCAGAGGTCTCCAGATGAGAAACAAGCCAGTATACACATTTTGGCAGATGAAAAATCCGTTTGGTCGACACATACCCTGATGGTAATGAACATTCTTTCAAACTTCATTTTTCATCCCCAAATGAGGAGAATCCCACTAATGCCAGTCAGTGCCATTCAAAAGCAGCCAAAAAGATAGCTGTAAATATATTTAAGAGCCAGAAACTTGCATTCCATGGGGCACATGAAGATTTAATCTATTGGTTCTTCCCATTGTGCCTTTAAATGTTATATTTTAAGTTTTCCTTTAATTATTTTTATTCTTATCCTATTGAAAATTAATTAGAACTAGGAATAACTATGTAAACTTTTATTTACCATATGCTATTCCCTCTTTAAAAGATTGTATTTTCTAATTATAAATATTACTCCATGTAGATGAAGCTAGGAAACAGTTTTATTGACATCGAGTATATGAATGAGCTGAGCAACGAACTTGAGATGCGTGAGTTGGGTTTATTAGCTTTTAAGATGTTGAATACAAGGAAATGGTTATTTTGGTACATAAATGGCAGGAATGGAGGATAACAAAGGAAAAAGAATCATTTATACCCCACAATTGCCCACTGTATAAAAGACACTATGCTTCATGATATAGGGTACAGTTGTATAACTCATGTTCCTGACTTCATTGCCCTCTAGGGAGATGAAATATGCACCAAAAACTATAACACAAGGTAGACATGGTACAGAAGAAACACAAAATGATCTCTGGAGCAGTGAAAAGATGGAAAGATTTCACCTGGTGGCAGGAATCAAGAGAAAATTCCCAGAAGAGATGGTCAGATCAAAACATAGACATTTAAGTATAGGGAATAAGTCATAGGTAACATGAGGTGGGGAAAATGAGGGAATGTCCAAGGAATACTAAGGGGTCCCTTTTTGCTTTCCAAGAGAAATTTTGTGGTAGAAGGAAGAGATAAGGAGAGAAAGGTAAGCTAAGATTATTGTTGAAGGATTTTTAATTCCATGGTGAGGAATTTGGATAAAATATTCAACAGAGTTGTGGAAAGTTTTTGAAAAGGACATATCACAATCAGAAAGATTAATCTAGCAACACTGTTCAGATAGTTTTGTGGTGAGCAGAGCCTGAGATGGAGAAAGTAAAGGACTGTCATCACTATAATTTCTACTTGAAAGGTAGTGATAGTCAGCATTGGAGTAGTGGCAGTGAGAATTAGAATAAAAATGTGGAGATAGTGTGAAAGTAGAGTCTGTAGGACTTTGATGGCTGAATGGTTGTTTAAAGAAAGAGAGATTGAAGAATCAAAATGTTGGAAGTCAACCATGGTGGATAAAACATGGTGGTGTTGTCATCAGTAATATGAAAAATGAAAAAGTATTGGTGGGTTTGGTCAGGTGCATTGGAATTTGGACACACCAATCCAAAGCCAAAAATTCCTATAGCTTAGGAACATTAGTTGAGGGGAGATATATTGGGAGTTCGGGAATAAGCTGGTGCAAAATGGCACATTATTCCCACCAGAAGGAATTGGGGGCTCTCATTCATTCCACAAATATTTAATGAATTCCTAACAGTGCTAACTACTCTGCTGGGCAGAGTTTTGTCCCAAAACTGCCAACTCACTGCCATTGAGCAATTCTGATTCATAGCAAACCCCATTGGGTTTCCAAGGCTGTAAATCTTTATGGAAGCAGAATGCCTCATCTTTCCTGCATGGAACAACTGGTAGGTTCAAACTACTGACCTTTTGGTTAGCAGCCAAATGCCTTAACCACTTCAGCATCAAAGCTCCTTGCTTAGCATGGTAAAGGAACATTAAATATACAAAACAGAGTCTCTGGTCTTAAGAGTTTAGAATATACTCTTTTGTGATTCTGGTTCATTCTTATTTACTGCACAAACTACAGCAATTCACTTTCCATTTCTGGGTTATTCATCTTGTTTATATCTTGGAAATATTGCAATAAACATGTTTAATCACTTGGATGGTGGTGTTAGATTTGCCAGGTGTGAGATTCTTTAGCATCATGGGGGAAGATAATGGGAAATGTTATTATGAACTTTCATGTGAATTAATGGAGGCAGGAAATGAGGTGAAAGCCAAAATCCCAGTCTGAATGGGGGAGCACAACACATAGAAAATGTTTTAGAGAATTCTCTGAGATTAGAACTGAAGCCAGAGATTTCCACTGGTTTGTCACTTTCCAATAGTACAAGCCAGCAGTGGTCCTGAAGCACTCCCATGCAAAGTTAAGGGTTGAATCCAGAAGCCAGAGGAATTACATTTAAATTTCTGAAGAGGCCCTATAATGTAGATGATAGTAGAGAGGTATGAACATTGTAGGAATCTCTTTACTGTGCTCATGTTTGTTCATTCAATTGATACTTGAGTGCCTACAAAGAGTCCTAGTGTCACAATGGTTAAGCACTCAGTTGCTAACTGAAAGGTTGGTGGTTCAAACCCACCAGCCACTCTGTGGGAGTAAAGACCCAGTGATATATATGTTCCTGTCAAGATTAAAGCCTAAGAAACCATATGAGGCAGTTCTAGTCTGTCATATTGGGTCACTGTGTGTGGGAGCCAACTCACACAACAACAGCAACAAGGTTGTTGTGAGAGTTAAATAAAATAATCTGACCCTTAGTAAGTGTTAGCTATTGCCATCATCTTTGTATAAAGATTCTTTTTAATGTGAAATAGTTCATATACCACAAAATTCACCCTCAAAAGGGTGTACAACTCAGTGGTTTTTTTGAATATTCACAAGGTTGTGCAACTACCACCATCTAATTCCAGAACATTTTCATCACCCTAAAAAGAAATTCCATACCATTAGCAGTCACTTTTTATCTCCTCTTTCTGTGGATTTGCTTGTTCCGTACATTTCATATAACTGAATTCAAATGTCTTTTGTGCCCTGTTCATTCCACTTAGCATAATGCTTTCGAGATTCATCTATATAGCATATTCCTTCTTATGGATAATTAATATTCTATTGTATGGCTTACCATATTATGTTTATTGATTCATCAGTTGATGGATATTGGGTTTTTTCCATTTTCTGGCTGTTATAAATAAAGCTGCTATGATCATTTGTGTATGAAGGTTTGTGCGTTTTTAATTTTACTGTTTTTAATTCTCTTGGGTATATATCTAGGAGTGAAATTAGTGAGTCATTCAGTGTCCTAGCTGCCTAATGCTGCTGTAATACAAATACCACAAGTGGTTGTCTGCAAAGAACAAATTCATTTTGTCACAGTTCTGAAGCCTAAATAAATGTCCAAATCAGAGTCTCAGCCATGTCAGTTACTTCTGTGAGGCTCTCTCCTAGTTTCTGGTGTCTGACAATTGATCCTGGAAGTTCCTTTGCTTGTAAATGATCTTCACATGTCCTCTGTCTTCCCCTCTGTATGTTTTTATGTCTAATCTGTTCTTTTTATAACTCAGAAGTAATTAGATTTAGAACAAACTCTGCTCAGGTATGGTCTAACTAACATAACAAAGAAAACCTAATTTCCAGATTAGATTGCATCCATCTGTATGTTGTTGTTGTTGTTATTTGCCATCGAGTCAGCCCCGACTCATAGCAACCCCTCCTTGGGTTTCCAAGGCAGTATTTCTACTGATGTAGGATTGCCCAACCTTCCTTCCGAGGAGTGGCTGGTGGGTTTGAACCGCCAGCCTCCTGGTTAGCAGTCAAGTGCCTTAGGCACTATGCTACC
>NW_006921673.1:8337619-8341569 GCF_000298275.1 Orycteropus afer afer | reverse complement strand
AATCTACTTCCGTAGTGATACTGCCTCGGAAACCCAAGGAGGGGTCGCTATGAGTCGGGTCTGACTCGACGGCACATAACAACAACAACATTATTGTTATTTAACTATCCTAGTGGGTGTTCCGTAGTGATACTGCCTCGGAAACCCAAGTAGGGGTCGCTATGAGTCAGGTTTGACTCGACGGCACATAACAACAACAACAACAGTGGGTGTTAAGTCATATCTCCTTGTGCTTTTGATATGCATTTCTCTAATGCCTAATGTTTTTAAAAGACCTTTTGCTTTCTTCATGTATGATGTTCTTGATGTCATCCCACAACTTGCCTGGTCTTTAGTCATTGGTATTCAATATATTAAATATACTCTTCAGATGGCCTCTAAATTCAGATGAGATATAATCAAGATCATGTGTTGCCTCTCGTGGACTTGTTTTAATTTTCTTCAGCTTCAGTCTGAACTTTCAATATGAGCAATCAATGGTCTGTTCCACAGTCATCTCCTGGCCTTGTTTTAACTGATGATAATGATCTTCTCCATCACCTCACAGATGGAGTTGATCTGCTTCATGTATATTCTACCTGATAAGGTCCATGTGTAAAGTCATTATTTATGTTGTTGAAAAAAAAGGTATGTACAATGAATAAGTCATTGTCTTCCAAAAGTCTATCATATGGTCTCCAGCATTATTTCTCTCACCAAGGCCATATTTTCCAACTACTAAATCTGCTTCTTTGTTTCCAACTTTCACATTCTGATCATCCATAATAATCAGTACATCCTGATTGCATGTTTGGTCAATTTCAGAGTGCAGTGATTCATAAAAACCTTCAATTTCCTTGTCTTTGTCTTTAGTGGTTGCCGCATAAGTTTGAGTAATAACTGTATTAACTGCTCTTCCCTGTAGGCATATTGACATTATCCTATCACTAACAGCATTGTACTTAAGGATAGATCTTGAAATATTCTTTTTGAGGATGAATGTAATGCCATTCCTCTTCGATTTGTCATTTCCAGCATAGTATATCATATGATTATCTGATTCAAAATGGCCAATACCAGTCCATTTTGGCTCAATAATGCCTAGGATATTGATCTTTATGTGTTCCATTTCATTTTTGACAACTTCTAATTTTCCTGGATTCATGCTTCATACTTTCCATGTTCTGATTATTAATGAATATTTGCAGCTGTTTCTTCCCATTTTGAGTCATGTCTCATCAGCAAATGAAGGTCACAAAAGCTTTACTCCATCCACATCCTTAAGGTTGACTCTAATTTGAGAAGACAGTTCTTCCTCAGTTGTATTTTGAGTACCTTCCAACCTGAGCAGCTCATCTTCTGGCTCCATGTCAGATAATATTGCCCTGCTATTTGTAAGATTTTCAGTGGTCAATTTTTTCAGAAGTGGGTGGCCCTGTCCTTCTTCCCAATCTGTCTTCATCTGGAAGCTATGCTGAAACATGTCCATCAAAAGTGATGTTGTTTGTATTTGAAATATGGATGGCATAGCCTCCAGCCTCACAGCAACATGAAACCCACCACAATTTGACAGACAGATGAGCGATGGTCTGAAAATTTGCTCTGAACAGAGATTAGCTAAAGTAAATGGAAAAAGTGATTAAATAAAAGAGCCAAACAAAGGACAGCTCAAGAGACAAAGTAAAGTATTATAACAAAATGTGCAAAGACTTGGAGTTAGAAAACCAAAAGGAAAGAAAGCAGCATTTGTCAAACTGAAGAAAATATTCAAGCCTCAAGTTGTAATATTCAAGGATTTTATGGGCAAAATATTGAATAATGTAAGAAGAAGCATAAAAAAAAAAAAAAAAAGATTAAGGAGTACACAGAGTAACTGCACCAAAAAGAATTGGTCAATGTTTGGCTATTTCAGGAGATAGCATAAGATCCAGAACCAATGGTATTGAAGGAAGAAATCCAAGCTCTACTGAAGAAATTGGTGGCAAAACAAGACTCCAGAAATTGATGGAATACCACTGAAATGTTTTCACACATGGATGAAGTGCTGGGGATGCTTACTTGTTTATGCCAAGAAATTTGGAAGACAGTTATCTGGCCAACTAACTGGAAGAGATCAGTATTTGTGCTCATTCCAAAGAAAGGTGACCCAACAGAGTGTGGAACTTATCAAACAATATCATTAATATCACATGTGAGTAAAATTTTGCTGAAGAAAATTTAAAAATTATTTCAGCAGTATATTGAAAGGGAACTTCCATAAATTCAAGCTGGATTCAGAAGAAGACATGGAATGAGGGATATCATTGCTGATGTCAGATGGATCTTGGCTGAAAGCAAAGAATGCCAGAAAGAGGTTTACCTGTGTTTTATTGACTATGCAAAGGCATTTAATGGTATGGATCATAACAAATTATGGATAACATTGTGAAAAATGGGAATTCCAGAAACTTAATTTTTCCCGTGAGGAACCCGTACATAGACCAAGAGGCAATAATTTGAACAGAAACAGGGGATACAACCAAAAAAAAAAACCAAACTCACTGTTATTGAGTCAGATCCGACTCATAACAACCCCTCCTTGGGTTTCGGAGGTAGTATCACTGCAGAAGTAGATTGCCCAATCTTTCTTCCAAGGAGTGGCTGGTGGGTTTGAATCTCCAGCTTTCTGGTTAACAGTCAGATGCCTTAGGTGCTACACCACCAGACCTCCCTGAACAAGGGAATAGTGCATGGTTTAAAATCAGGAAGGGTGTGCATCAAGGTTATATCCTGTACTCAAACTTATTCAATCTATTGTTGTTGTTAGATGCTGTCAAACAAGCTCCAACTCATAGCAAGCCTGTGTATAACAGAATGAGAAACACTACCCTGTCCTGAGCCATCCTCACAAAACTTGCTATGCTTCAGCCCATTTTTGTAGCCACTGTGTTAATCCATCTCCTTGAGGGTATTAATGAAGCTGGACTATATGAAGAACATGACATCTGGATTGGAGGAAGACTCATTAACAACCTGAGATATGCAGATAATACTACCTTACCACCTGAAAATGAAGATGACTTGAAGCACTTACTGAGGAAGATCAAAACTTCAGTCCTCAGGCAATATACCAAATGTGAGTGATCAACATGGTGGCACCGAGGAAGATGAAGACATAGAGAGGTACATGGGAGGTGCAGACAACAAAGATGAACCCTTTTGCCTATGTTGTCAGTGAAGGTAAACATGGGTATACGGGTGGATACATGGGTGGACACGCTGAATTATTAGGTATGTCCATGCAGTGGGGAGTGTACCCAAGACCATGTATAAGGTTGGCAGACAATGGTTTTACAAGTGTATTTGTATGTTCTGTAAGAATTCCCAAGTATATAATAGAGCTGACAAGGGACAAGGTTGTAGTCACTTTCTTGGTCACAGCCAGCTACCCAAAGGGAGTGAGTAGTTAAACCTGTGGGCTTGGGACCATAGTCACAGGGGACATCAAGCTCGATTGGCATAACATACTACACAAAATACTGTTCCACCTCCTTCTTTGGCAAGTAGTGACTGGGGTCTGAAAAGTTTAAAAGTAGCCATCTAGATGTAATAATGGGTCTCTCCTCATCCAGAGCAAAGAAGAATGAAGAAAAACAAAGTTTCATGGAAACAATTAGTCCAAGTAACTGGTACACCATGCGATCCTCAGCCTATATGACCAAGAGACCAGAAGAACTAGATGGTGCCCAGCTACCACTGTCAACCACTTGGAGGGGGAATTTATGTAGGAGATCCTAAATAGACAGGGAGAACAATGTGGTACAAAACTCAAAATCATTTGGAAAAAAAAAAGGGGGGGGGGCAGAGAACCAGGCTTGCTGGTCTGATGTAGCCTAGTGGAACCACTGAGACTATGGCCCCTAGCCGCCCTTCAGGTCTGGAATTGAATCCACACCCATGGCTCCTAGCCAAACAAAAGACAGGCATATGAG
>NW_006921673.1:8335081-8337519 GCF_000298275.1 Orycteropus afer afer | reverse complement strand
GAGAAAGAAGGGCTGCTTATGCACAGGGAGACAGCTCAGGGGGCAGGAGTGCATGGAGGGATGGACACAGGGAAGAGGTAACTATGGGGAAGAAGAGGGAGGGGAGCAGTTGGATTGGGGTAAATTGTAGTCAATGTCATAAGACAAAGTATATGTGAACTTCTGTAAAAAAGTGAATTTTCTCTGTAAATTGCACCCAAATCACAATTTATATATATATATATATCACTTACCCTAAAAACCAAAACTTCAGTCTTCAGTATGGATTGCATCTCAGCATAAAGAAAACAAAAACCCTCACAACTGGACCGATAAACAATATCACAATAAATGGAGACAAGATTAAAGTTTTCAAAGATTTAATTTTACTTGGATCCACAATCAAAAGTTGTGGAAGCAGCAATCAAGAAATCAGACATCATATTGCACTGGGCAAATCTGATGCAAAAGATCACTTCAAAGTCTTAAGGAGCAAAGATGTCACTTTGAAGGCTAAGGCATACCTAACCCAAGCCATGATATTTTCAATCACCTCACATGCATGTGAAAGCTGGACAATGAATAAGAAAGACCAAAGAAGAGGAGAAGCCTTTGAACTATGGTGTTGGCAAAGAATACAAAAAATACCTTGGACTGCCAGAAGAACAAACAAATCTGTCCTGTAAGAAGTGCAGCCAGAATGTCCCTTAGAAATAGGAATGGCCAGATTTTTGTCTCATCTATTTTGGTCATTAAAGGGTCAGTGAAAAAAGGGAAGACCCTCAACAAGATGGATTAACACAGTGGCTGCAACAATGGGTTCAAACATAGCAAGGAATGTGAGAATGGTGCAGGTGTATACTGTTTCATTCTTTTGTTCACAGGGTTGCTATGAGTCAGAGCCAACTCCATAGCACCTAACAACAATGGCTAGTAATGTTGAGCATCTTTTCATGTGCTTGTTGGCCATTTGTGTTTCTTCTTCAGAGACATATTCAAAAACTTTGCCCATTTTAAAGTTGTTATTTGTCTTTTTATTTTTAAGATGAATAAAGATTTTATTTTAAAATTTTTGTATACCCCCAAGAATCCTGGAAAAGTCAGCTCTCCAAGGAGTTGGTCATTATTGCTTTCAATCCGCTTTAGCAAGTAGCAGATGCTTCAGATCTAGCAGGCATATAATTTTTCATGGCTAGGAGGAAAAAATGGCTACCGTTACCTCCCTTTTCCAAACCCTGGCCCTCTGCCATCCCCATCTTTAAACTCTATCTGATCCCTTCTTTCCTACCCTGACTTCTCACATTTCAGTCCCACAGTGCCATCTTGAGACACTTCTATATACAGGTAGAGTCCAGAGGGGTAAGGAACTAGAGAAAGTAGAGAGGAGCATGCAAGAGTTGCCTGTTTCAAGACCCCTTCCAAGCACAGGATTAAGACTTAATGCAAACAAATTCCTTTTCCTGATCTCTTATACTTGATTCTGAATTTTTTCATTGCTGAGTTGATAGAGGCCATGTGAGGGGAAAATCCCAGAACTAGTAACAGAAGGTAATTCTATCACTTGGGAACTCTGTTGCCTTAGGCAGGCTACTCACTTTCTCAAGGTTCATTTTCATCATCTGTATATGAAGGCAATAACACATGCTTCTCCTGTCCTGCAATATTTTTGTGAAGATAAAATAAGTTAATGAAGGTAAAAGTGCTTTGTAAAACCAGAAAACCAAATCAAACTCACTGCCATCAAGTCGGATCTGACTCATAGTGACCCCTCCTCTGGTTTTCAAGGCGGTAATATTATTACCTAGGAATGATAACTCAACAGCACAGAGTATCACAGTTGTAGTTGGATAAGATCCAAATATAATTAATTAATTATCTTTATACAACATTTCTGGATAACTTTTGCAATATATATTTTATTTACAGAGTCATTTTTTGTTTAGAGTACTGTTTCATACTTTAAGTAGATTTGCTAACACTTTATTTGAAAGTGAGCTAACAAGTTAAAATCCTTTATGTTCAACTCATTCACACAAAAGCAAATTGAATAAAAATTCATATTTCTCTGCTCAAATATTTTGTCCCATAACTGAATTAAATATTCAATATTATATATTTCAAGTGTTTCAGAGTCTGGGCTGGGATTATTTTCTAATTATTTTGAGCACTTATCAAGAGCCAAGAAGTATGTTAAACTTTACTTCATTTAATCCTTACAACATTTAAATGATATAGAAATCATACTCACATTTTCCAGATAAGGAAATTGAGGCTTGGAAAAATAAGGTCACACATCTAGTCAAAGGTTATACTAGGATTGCAAATAGAGTCTGTTTGACCCAAGATTCCACCCTCCTTTTAACCCCCATATTTATGATATACTAGAAAGAAAGATACTGAAGAATTGGAGGATGGGTCCTCTGCCTGATGGTTTTTTTTTTTTTTTAAAAAAAAAAAAC
>NW_006921673.1:8312068-8334489 GCF_000298275.1 Orycteropus afer afer | reverse complement strand
CCAGGGCCATAGTCTTGGGGTGGGGGGAGGGGTGTCCCACCAGACTTCATCTGACCAGTAATTCTGGTTGTTTTTGTGTTTTTGAATTTTGTTCCATGTTTTTCCTCTCACTCTATCCAGGGTCTCCAGTTTTGATCCCTTCCAGAGTGCTTGACATTGGTAGCCAAGCACCATCTGGTTCTTCTGGTCTCGAGGTCCATTATATCCTAGGGTTGATTGTTTTCCAAATGCCCTTGGTTTTCTTCACTCTTCTTTGCTTTGGACGAGAGGAGTCCATTAGCTGCATCTTAGATGGCCACCTGAAAGGTTTTAAGACCCTAGTCACTACTCACCAAAGTAGGTTTTGGAACGAGATTTTTATATATTATCTTGCACCAGTTGATCCTGGCAACCCCCAATACTACGGTCCTGAGTCAGCAGATCCTGTGGTTCTCTCTCCCAAGGTGTCTGGCTGTCTCTGAGGGATTACTCTATGTCTGTCTTCTGTTGCTTCTGTAATGATTATAGTTATTTTGTATCACTAGTATCTGTGCAAGATTATCTAAAGGATTACCTTTACAAAAGAAAAAATGAAAGAGAATTAGAGGAGACGATTATTTTATGGACAGCTGGATTTCCATTTAATTAAGAAATGGAAAACAATTTATAAGTAAGACTTGTTAAATTATGTGTTATTAAAGGGCATTCTCTGAAGAGCCTTAAATCAGGACAGATTTCATCTTTTATTACTTCTACTAAATTCAATTAAAGAAACTAGAGTCAAAGGTGTGAATAGCCAGTTAAATTAGAGCTAACATAAAAATAATATAGTATATGAATGTCTACAAAGGGAAAATCCAAATATTTATGAAAAAAATAAAAACTAAAATCACATAAAAGCCAATAATATTACTACTAGTGAAAAAGAACTTAATCTATCCAGTATCTTTCACATTCCTAGACAGAGCATAAACCATTTGCTGTGAAGTCAATTCTGTCTCACGGAGCCCCATGGGTATCAGAGCAGAACTCAGCTCTATATGGTTTTCAATGGCTGTGATCTTTTGGAAGTAGATTGCCAGCCCTTTCTTCTGAGGTGTCCCTGCAATGGATTTGAACCACAATTCTTCTAGTTAGTAGCCCAGTGCTTAAAAGTTTGCATTACCTGGAGACTCCAGATGTGATATAAATTAAATACATGCATACATACACATGTGCACATACGTTTATATACACATTTTTAGTCAGGTCTTCAAAAAATCCCATGGGTCTTCTGTGTAAGTATGTGCAGATATGTTAATATAGGAATTAAATATACATCCTATGGGTAAATTGTGTGTGTGTATGTGTGTATAATTTTAAATAGTCTCTAGCAGCAAGGATGTAAATTTTCTTGTAGAAACAATAAATTAAATCCAAACCAAGTTCTGAAAGTGTATTTGGATGTCACACTCATACCGCATTAACTTCTATGTACTGAACATCTTATATTTTTTATAATCTTAATTTTGTTCCTTTTGCTTCTGTGTCTCGTCATCTGGCCTATTACAGACTTGCTGTTTGTTGGTTTTTGTTTTGTTTTGTTTTGTTTTGTTATGTTAATTATCCTCTTGGTTCAGCCTTTTTTTAAAGTATGAAAATATATACTGCTTCATATCACCAGTTTAAAATAAATCCTGGTAGTGAAAATGTTTACATTAAATCTTTGTTCTGCTCTCTTACCTTCTTCATACACAGTGCTGGACACAGCCTAAATTTTTACCTTTCATGTTGTAAGCAAGCAATGAGTGTAGAATTGTACCTCTAATGAACTACTCAGTTCTTTTTCTAGAAAGTTAGACTACCAATTGGCCTAGCAAGCTATAAAGAGGATTTTAAAGAAATTCTTCCAACTCAATACTTCCTTTGTATTAAATGTAGTTTCTTATGTCCTTTTCTGTTGGAGAATTAAGTTTGAAATATTGTCTGGACTATTCTGCCTCAAATGTAATGTGCTACGCTGTTTGATGGATGCCTATTACACATAATCACATGGTAATGTATTTACTGTGGAAATAGTTGAATCTTTCAGTATTTCCAACAAATCAAGTACCTCTGTGAGCAAAGGCCTAGACCAACCGAGTATGCAAAAATGCAGGTAACTCAAGGTTAATTATTAGAGGAGAATGATTCAAAGAGTAGCAGACATTTTCACACATTATTTTCATTGTACTAAAGCATGCCTTTTGGGACACATACTTATTCCTTAGGAACCTGAATCAGGGATAAATACACACTAAAATTTTTCCAGTTTAATAACCCTTCCAGGTATTTAGCTGTGGAAAGCAAAGTCTCATGCCAAATTTTACAAGGACATATCATTCCCCGAAATGCATTTTAATAAAATAAAGTTGATGCTAATGAAAACATGGATTAAGTCCAGTTCTTGAAGATAATTAGAAAAAAATTAAGCTATATTGTCCCTTCTCTGTCATATATTTTCAACTCCTCCTTCTCTATGCTTCCCATTAATGTTAAATATGTTCAAATCTCTTCAAATGAATGCCTTAATGGGAATGCTATTCCTTTTTGGCACCTTCTCAGAACACTTAAACCAAAAAAAAAGACCAAACTCACTGCTGTTGAGTCAATTTGACTCATAGCGACCCTTCCTTGGGTTTTCAAGGCAGTATCGCTACAGAAATAGATTGTGCAATCTTCCTTCTGAGGAGTGGCTGGTGGATTTGAACCCCCAACTTTCTGGTTAGCAGTCAAATGACTTAGGCACTATGCCACCTTGATTCTTACAACACTATACTCTTGGTTTTTCTTCTACCTCTCTGGAAGTCCTTCTCTGTCTCCTCTACTGGTTCCTCTTCTCTGTCATTAAATGTTGGGAGCTTCCTTTTTCATTTTACACTAGCAATTTCCCCAAATCAGCTCCTCTACTTCCATGGCTTTGAGTGCCATTTGTACACAAATTTATATAAACAAGTAGACATCTCCTCTTAGCTCTTGGCCCATACATCCAGCTGTGCAATTCACAGTATTTCTTAAGTATCTCAAAGGCATTTCTGATTCCACATGTCCAAAATGTACCTCATAATTCTCCCCCACCAAAACTAGGTGCTCCATAACAGCCTTCCTCCATCTTTCTATTCCTCACCTCACAGGTCCAATCCATTATCAAAACATGTCAACTTTCCTTTTTAGCATATTTCAAAATCTATTTAATTCTGACTATACCCATCACAAACACAGTAGAACAAATTTCTATAATCTTTCTTTTGGACTACTGAAATAGTTTCCTAATAAGTTTTCTCTTTTTCTTGTCTTGCTTTCCTCTAGGCGCCTTCCTTAAAACACTTGAGTAGCTTCCTATTAATTCTGGGATAAATATTTAAGTCCTCAACTTAAGTCATTGTGGTGGTTATGTTTTTGTGTCAACTTGGCTGGGCCTGGTTGAGTGGCTGGGCAGCTGGATATAATATTCCCCGTGATGAGACTGATAATCAACTCCAGGGTGGAATCTACTATGAGCAGCTGAGTATCTGCCTTAGGGAATGGGGTCTGCTTCCTGCGTATAAGCAGAACCCTTGGGGAATGACCTCTAGCCTATGGCACACTTGGACCGTGCATGTAGCCGTGTCGTTGCTCAGCAGCCTGCTATGCTCTGCCGACCTTGGGACTTAAAATGAACTTAAGTTAATGGTCTGCCATGTGGTTTGGTAACATCTGTGCCTTTAAAGACTCTAAAGACTGTGCTTTTTACTTGTCAACCTTGGGGCTTCTCAGCCTCAGCAGCCTACAGCTGTCTGAGTGAAGAAATGCCTCTAGCTCCAGTGGGCCAGGAGCAGGAGGCAGAGCTGGACCCTAAGGTAGAGGGGCTTTCACCCAGCCCCTAGAGCCTGGCACTTTGAACTTGGATGTAAAGCCTCCAAATGTAAGAATAAACTCCTGTTTGTTAAGGCTATCCCATTTGTGGTATATATTCTTGTCAGAGCAATCCTAGGTAACCAGAACAGTCATAGACCATGTATGATCCATCTGCTACAAATTCTCCAACCTCACTTCTGTCACACCCCTCTATCATTACACTGCCTTCTTCCAGTTCCTGGTCTGCTCCATCCCACCCAGGCCCTCTGCCCATATTGCCTTATCTGATTGCTCTTCTTTTCACCTTACCTAATTAATTCTTACCCTTCCTTCAAATCTCTACTCAAACATCACCTCTACAAAGAAACCTTCCTGAATGAATTTAATCATCATCACATTGTAACTTCACATTTATTTGTGTGGGCATTTGATTAATGCCCATCTCTTCCACCATAAGCTAAGCTACATGGGAGAAAAGACCTGATTTGTGTTACTAAACATGATACCCCTGTCACACAGTTCCTGTCAATAAAATATATTGAATGTGCAATTATAAGAAAAATTAATGGTTATGTATAAATGTGCATATTTTGTGTCAAAATTAAAAACTTTAAATATTTTGAATACACCCAAATCACTCTATAGACTTAGACAGGACCCGTGTGTTCATTCCTAGGAAGAGACAAGTGCTGGAAAATAGATTGATTTCTACATGTGAACCACATATAAGTCCAATCTCACAGAGAGAGGGATGGTCTTGGGTTAAGCATAAGAGGATAGGGGAGAGAAACCAGAGTAGAGATCTACAGCCTCTCTGATATCCCACATGGATGCTGCTGAAATTCTTTCCAAAGAGAAAAATTATGTTCATTCAAAACCTTAAAGCTTGGTTGCCACTGACAGTGAACCTCTTTAAGGCTAGTGTCTCTGGGCAGTGTCCAGTCAAAGCTTTCAATCATGAAAATATTAGACACCATTCTTGCATCTTTCCTTTTTTGTGTGTGATTTGGGTGCAAAGTTTACATAGCAAACTTATTTTATGTTCAACAGTTCATCCACATCTGGTTTCATGGTCCTGATTAAGTGTCCCCAACTGTAAAAAAATCTCCACACCTCCCCTTCCCATGACCATGTCCTCCCTGTGCCCCTCTCAACCATGCATTCCTGTCTGTCCAGCCTTCCCTCTATGTGAGACCATTCTTGCATCTTTTCCTTTTCATCCTGAAAATGTTTTTACATATTTTATATGCCAGAGAGATCACAGAGCATTTGGGGGTGGGGAACAGAATGCAGAGAGGAAATACATATATGTATCCCTTAAACTTAGAAGAGTAAGTCATGAAAAATTGCCAGTTATTTATTTCTGCAATATTTCAAGGTAGAAACCACAATTTATATGCCATTAAAAACTGCAATACCTATTTGCCATATAAAAATAATTAAACTGTATGGATTTAGATAGAAGCTAGATGTGGGACAGAGCCACTAACTGAAAGAAAGATTTATTTAGTGTGCATAAATAACAAATCAGAAATCTTTCTAACACTGTCAGGTAATCAGAATGTCACAGCTTTCCCCCATGAGGGGAAACAAAATCTAACGATCATTGACTCTATCTGAAAACAGCCAAAATTGTATCAACAGATGGGTGGCTGTCAATTAGCCATTTGTTAACCAGTGTGGATTTTTTGGCAGCTCTCATGCAACCTCCACAAAATGAAGAGGGGAAGGCATGATCAGGAATAAAGCAATTAATTAATACCTAAGGAAGAATGTACTCTCTCCTGAATCTCATTGTTAATTCTTCATCACATTTTATGTTTTTTAAAAAAAATAATAATAATAATTTGGTGGGAAAATAATAACATGAGAGAAACATCATCTTCTCTAACATTTTGGGGCTGTTTCTCTAAGACCTTTAAGAGCTGCTAAGTTTCTCAGAAAAGTTACTTTTCTGACTTTTCATCTACTAACGTCAGAAATATCAAAGCAGAGACTACATCCCTAAGCAACCCTCTATATAATTATTAAACTTCTTAACATATTATTAATTTGTAATATATATTCACTGTTTTTCTGCTTGTTGCTATCAGGTGCTGTCAAATCTATTTCTGACTAATAATGACCCCCTGTAACAGAGTAGAACTTTCCCATAAGGTTTTCTAGGCTGTAATCTTTATGGGAGCAGATCACCAGGTCTTTCTGGCTGAACCTCCAGCATTTCAGTTAACAGCTGAGCACTTAACCATTCTGCTACCAGGGCTCCTGTTTTTTTTTTTTTTTTTGTTTGTTTTTCCTTCTAATGCTATTGATTTCTCTAGTAATTTCTTTATTAGAATATTAGTAAATGTTCAAGGATAAATCTGAAATTTTTTAATAGTTAAAAACAACTGGTTGTATATCTTCTAAGACAGATTTGTTTGTTCTTCAGGCAGTCATGTTTAATATTCTTCATCCACACCATAATTCAAAGATATCCATACTTCTTTAGTCTTTCTTATTCATTACCCAGCTTTCGCATGCATATGAGGTGATTAAAAAGACCATGGCTTAGGTAAGGCACCTCTTAGTCTTCAGAGTGACATCTTTACTTTTTTAAGTCTTTAAAGAGATTTTTGCAGTAGAGTTGCCCAAGGTAATGTGTCATCCGATTTCTTGACTGCTGCGTCCATGGGCATTGATTGTGAATTCAAGTAGAATCAAATCCTTGACAGCTTCAATATTTTCTCTATTTTTCAAGATGTTCTATATTGGTCTAAAAAATCAAACCCACTGCCATCAAGTCAATTCTGACTCATAGCAACTCCCATAGGGTTTCCAAGTCCGTAAATCTTCACTGAAGCAGACCACCTCATTTTTCTCCTGTGGAGCAGCTGGTGGGTTAGCATCACCAAGCTTTTGCTTAGTAAAGCAATGCCTTAACCACAGCACAAGTACTCTTTCATTGGACCAGTTGTGAGAATTTTTGTTTTCTTTATCTTGAGGTATAATCCATACTGAAAACTGTAGTCTTTGATCTCTGTCAGGAAGTGCATAAAGCCCTCTTCACTTTTAGCAAGCAGGGTTGTGTCATCTGCATGTCACAGATTTTTAATGAATCTTCCTTCAGTCCGGATGCTGTATTTTTCTTCATAAAGTCCAGCTTCTAGTATTATTAGCTCAGCACTGAAGACATATGCAAACCTTTCCTGATCTTAAACCACATAGTATTCCCTTGTTCTGTTTGAACTACAGCTCTTGGTCTATGTACAGGCTCTGCATGAACACAATTAAGTGTTCTGGAATTCCCATTCTTCAAAGTGTAATCCATAATTTGTTATGATTCACACAGTTGAATGCTTCTGCATAGTCAATAAAATATAGGTAAACATAATTTTGGCATTCTCTGCTTTCAACCATGATCTATCTGATGTGAGCAATGATATCCCTCATTCCACACCCTCTTCTAAATACAACTTGAATTTCTGGCAGTTCCCTATCTATATACTGGTGCAACCATTTTTTTAATTATCTTCACCAAAACTTTACATGTGCATGATATTAATCATATTGTTCAATAATATCCACATTCTGTTGGATCACCTTTCTTTGGAATGAGCGTGAATATGGATTTCTTACAGTTGCTTGGCCAGAGAGCTGTCTTCCAAATTTTTTTTTTCTTCTTTTTTTTCTTGTGATTTGGGTGAACATTTACAGAACAAATTCATTTTCCATGCAAGAGTTCATACATATTTTGTTTCATGACAGTGATTGCAATCCCCATAATGTAACTGCTCTCTTCCCATTTTCTCTCTATGGCTACCTTTTCCCTGTGTCTTTATTTCCTATGCATTCCTGCCCTCTGAGCTATCTCCCTGTGCAAACGCTGTCTTTCTGATCTCCCATGTTTGATTATTCTAAGATGTGTACTAACCTGATGTAAATGTTGACCTTATAGGCCTGTCCATTGTCTGGCTGGAAGCCATGGGAGTGAGTTCAATTCCAGGCCCAAAGGGTGACTAGTCTCAGGGGTTTCATCAGTATCTATCAGACCAGTAAGCTTGGTCTTTTTTTATGATTTTGAGTTTTGTTCCATATTTTTCTTCCTTTCTATCCAGGATCTCCTATTTTGATCCCTTTCCAAGTGGTTGACATGGTAGCTGGGCACCATCTAGTTCTTCTGGTCTCAGGGTCATGTAGGCTAAAGTTCACATGGTCCACTAATCTCTTGGACTACTTGTTTCCAGGAGTCTTTGATTTTCTTCATTTTTTGCTCTGGACGAGGAGAGACCAATAGTTGCACTCAGATGGCTATTCCTAAGCTTTTAAGTCCCCAGTCACTACTCACCAAAGTGGGATGTAAGACAATGTTTTCATGAAGTATGGTATGTTAATTGATCTTGACGTGGTACACAATCATCATCCTAAGCTTATCGGCACCGCAATTCACTCCCTCAAGGTGTTTGGCTGTGACCAAGAAGTTATCATAACTTCGCCTCATTAGCTCTATTTGTCTTCAGAATTTCTTGACATAGATGAGTTATCACCTCCAGTGCTGCATCTGTTTGTTGCAATATTTCAATGGGTATTTCATCAATTCCTGGATCCTTGTTTATAGCCAATGCCTTCAATGCAACTTGGACTTCTTCCTTCACTACCACCGGTTCTTGATCATATACTACCTCCTAAAATGTCCAAAAGTAACCAATTTTTTTTGGTACAGAGACTCAGTATATTCCTTCCATATTCTTTTGATGCCTTGTGTGTGATTCAGTATTTTGCCCATTGATTCCTTCAATATTGCAATTCAAGGCTTGAACTTTTTCTTCAGTTCTTTTAGCTTGAGAAATGCCCAGCATATTTTTCCCTTTTGGTTTTCTAACTCCAGGTCTTCACATATTTCATTATAATACTTTACTTTGTCTTCTCAAGCTGCTCTTTGAAATCCTCTGTTCACCTCTTTCACTTCAGCATTTCTTCCATTCACTTTAGCTACCCCCCATTCAAAAGCAAGTTTCAGAGTCTGACATTGTTGTTTGCAGACTAGTATCTCTGGTTCCCTGTTCTCAATTTTGCAGCTGTATTTTGCTTTTGTGAAGTCATTACTTGGTTTGGTATCTGAGTGGTATGTTATGTGTCTTTCTCAGGTTTTTTCTGATATCATTAGATCTCTGTCCAAAGAATTCCCTTTAATATTTCTTGTAAGGGTGGTCTCATGGTTACAGATTCCCTTAATTTCTGCTTGTCTGGGAATGTCTTGATTTTCCCCTCATTTTGAAAGACAATTTTGCTGGGTATAGGATTCTTGGTTGGGAAATCCTACTTCCGTAGTGATACTGCCTCGGAAACCCAAGGAGGGGTCACTATGAGTCGGGGCCGACTCCACGGCAAATACCAACAACAACAACATAGGATTCTTGGTTGCCAATCCTTTTCTTTCAGAGCTTTGTATATGCCATCTCATTGTTCTTTTTGCCTGCATAATTTCTGATGAGAAATCAGAACTTTGTCTTATTGAGTCCCTCTTTGTAAATAATATTTCACTTTTCATGAGCTTCTCTCAAAATTCTCTCTCTGTTTTTGGTTTTGGATAGTTTAATTATGGTATGTCTTGGTGAAGTTCTTTTGGGATCTATCCTGTATGGAATTCATTTACCATCATTCATTGGATGGAAGTATTCTCATCTTTCATGATATTTGGGAAGTTTTCTGTCATTATATCTTCAAAAATTCTCTCTGTACTCTTTTTCTTCTCTTACCTTTCTGGAATTCCTAATTGTTGTTATTGTTAGGTGTCATCAAATCAGTTCTGACTCATAATGACTCTATGAAATCAAAACACTGCCTGGTCCTGCACCATCCTCACAATTATTGCTATGCTTAAGCTCATTGTCACAGCCACTGTGTCAATCCATCTTGTTGAGGGTCTTCCCTTTTTTCACTGATCCTCTACTTTACCACGCATGATGTCCTTCTCCAGAGACTGGTCCCACCCAATAACATGACCAAAGTATGAGAGATAAATTTTATTAACTTTATTGACTATGTAAAGGCATTCAACTGTGTGGATCATAACAAATTATGGATAACATTGTGAAGAATAGGAGGAATTCCAGAATACTTAATTGTGCTAATGAAAAACTTGTACATAGGCCAAGAGGCAGTTGTTCCAACAGAACAAGCAGTTACTGCATAGCTTAAAATCAGGAAAGGTGTGTGTCAGGGTTATATCTTTTCACCATACTTATTCAATCAGTATGCTGAGCAAATAATCCGAGAAGCTGTACTATATGAAAAAGAACATGGCACCATATTCCAATCTCCACCAGGATTGAAAGAGAACTCATTAACAACCTACAATATGCAGATGAGACAATTTTGCTTCCTGAAAGCAAAGAAGATTTGAAGCACTCACTCACTGATGAAGATCAATGACTACAGCCTGCTATAGTCTCTTCACAACTGGACTGACATGCAACATCGTGTTAAACAGAGAAAAGATTCAGACTGACAAGGATTTCATTTTACTTGGATCCACAATTAACACCCATGGAATTCCTAATATATGTGTATTATTCCTTTTGATGGTGTCCCACATAACCTTTAGGAGGTCTTCATTTTTTTTCTAATCATTTCTCAAACAAATTAGTATCCAAGGATTTGTCCTCTATTTCACTGTTTCTTCCACTGATCCAATTCTGCTTCTGTACCCTCCACTAAATTTTATAGTTCTGTTACTTTAATATTTAGGTTCTGGATTTCCAGTTTTTATTTTTGTACAGCTTCAAGACCACTGAGGCTTCCTCTTGCCTTCCTGTATTTTTTCTTGTTTGATCCAGCTGGTGTCCTGATCACCTTGTTTCATTCCAACCAAAACCAAAACCAACACACTGCGATTGAGTCAGATCCGACTCATATTGACCCCTCCTTGGGTTTCTGAGGTGGTATCACTACAGAAGTAGATTGCCCAACCCTCCTTCCAAGGAGTGTCTGGTGGGTTTGAACTGCCAGCCTTCTGGGTTAGCAGTCAAATGCCTTAGGCACTATGCTACCAGAACTCCCTATCCATTATCTGTCCTCTGTTGTGAGTTCCATGGAAATCCCTGTACTCCTTACCTGGGAATACTACTTGTTTTATCTCAAGATGTTTGCTCTGGAACTGAACGCACTCCTGTGGCTTCCAGCCAAACAATAGACAGGCATATGGGGTGAACATTTACATCAGGTAGACACACTTCTTGAAGCGATTAATTGTAGGGGAACAGAAGGGCAGCAGTTGCACAGGGAGACAGCTGGGGGAAGGGCATAAGGAGTATTGTGGGAGTACATGGGAGGGAAGGACACAGGAAAGAGGTAACTACAGAGAGGAAATGGGAAGAGAGATATTACACTGTAGAGAATTGCAGTCAATGCCATGAAACAAAATGGGTATGAAGTGCTATATGAAAAATAAATTTGTTCTGTAAACTTTCACTCAATCACAATAAAAAAAAATTTTTTAAAAAAGATCATTCTTGGAAAATCTGGCTGATAGTGGGCCAAAGATCTTTCATTCTTCCTGTCCACTGTTTTTGATCTGTCGCTCCTTCCATTCAACATTTGGTCTGGTTCTTCAGCCTTTCATTTGATGCTCAGGGTTCCAAAACCAAAAAACCAAACACACTGCCATCGAGTTGATTTCGACTCATAGTGACCCCTCCTTCGGTCTCCAAACTGGTATCACTATGGAAGTAGATTGCCCAACCTTCCTTCTGAGAAGTGGCTGGTGGGTTTGACCCACCAGCCTTCTGGTTAGCAGTCAAATGCCTTAGGCACTATGCCAGAAAAGCTCTGAAGTTATTATCTATATCCATTTCACTTGTTTTCTAAAGTCTTTGTTACAAAAGGGGACATTATGTAGTATCTGACTATGCCACAATCTTGGACTCCCCTCCCCTTACTAACATCTTGAAGTCTTTGGTGGTGCCCAAAATTTGCCTTTTGAACTAGGTCCCAGGTGATACTGACACTGGTGGTCCTAGCACCCACTTTGTAAACTATCATTCTAGACCATATACCTCAAGGAAGTACTGTTATCGAAAAATAAATGTCTTTCAAAATTTGGACTTTCTATTTCCTCCAACTCTTTGGAGATTATAGGCAAACAGGAAAAAATGGTATCTCTACAATCCTAGAGAAGATCATGATCAAAACCTTCTCATATCTCCCTGCTGTCTAGTCTTTTTGGGAATAGAACGGACATGGAAGATAAAGGGCAATGGAGGTATTCAATTTAAAACAGAAAAATATGAAGAATTTATATGCCTCAAATTTATATCTTATTTTACCTTTGTAAAAGAAGTCCAGGTGGCCCAGGTAAAAGTTGGCTGCTCACCAAAAGGTTGTCAGTTCAAACCCACCAGGCACTGCATGGAAAAAAGATATGGCATTCTGCCTCTGTAAAGATTTACATCCTTGGAAATTGTATGGGAAAGTTCTACTCTGTCTTATTGTGTTTGTATAAATTGATATCGACCTGATGGCAATGGGTTTGGTTTTGATTTTACCTTAGTAGAAATCATCTCAATGATATAATTTTCCTCTCAAATCTGTAAACTTATAATTAGTGACAGCTTTCAGATAAAACTCCTTATTGAGGGGCATTCACAGATGGGGTGGGTGAGTTTGAACTGAAAAACTCTTTTCATGAGACTCCCAAATAGCTCTTTTGGCCAAAAAGTCCCTTCTATGATGGATTATGCTGGCATTGAATGGGGCTAATGCTAGTCACTGACATGACACAATTGCATAATACATGGAATGGTGCAAGCACCCTAGGGGATTTCCAGAAGAATCTGAAATTCCTACATTTTTCATTCCTTTGCATTAAAGAAGTAAAGAGACTGTCACAGTATAAGTATTTTACTCTCCAGGGCTAACCCATAAAGACATTATCAGTCTTCACCTTGGCTTGAATGAATTCATGTAGACAACAAATATTTATTTACCATCTGTTATGAGCCAGGCACAGTTCTATACTCTGCAGAGACTGTAGTGAACAAGAATGACAAGATTTAAGTTCATATGGAGCTTATACTGAATGGGTTGAAGAGGAAAAACAATAAATAAATAAGTGAGCAAGACCATTTCAAAGAGTGGGAAAAGATGAGAAGAAAATGAAACAATGTGATATGGTAAAGGAAGGTATACTGTATTACATTGGTTGGTCAGGGAAGGTTTCTTTGATAAGGTTGAAGGTGAACTAAGATATGAATGACAAGAAGAAACCAACTGTGATGTTCATCAAGGTACCTAGCCATGGTCACTTTATGTTAGTGAGTGGTCAAGACATAGGATATTGATTTTTGATGAAGAAGAAGCAGGGAGTAATCAGGAAAATCTAAAGAATTGGATGCTGCCTGAGAAACAGGACTGGTGGGTATGTGGGGTACCACTGAGGCTTGGGTTGGCAAAAACTGCATGTGGGGATAAGTTTTTCCAGTGAGTTGCATTCTGAGCCACACCTCTCAATTATTTTTAAAATACATGCATTGAAAATAGTTAAGCCTCAATCTGGTGAGGTTCTAACCCCAGCTGAGTCATTGCAGTGGTGAAATACTTAATTATTTTCAGGTTTGAGCAGTTGTGAGGCTCAGCCCCACAGGCACATACTTCAAAGACTTGGCAGTTGTTCTCAATCTTCCATTTCTGAAACAACAAAGAACAGCACTGAACTTTTGCCAGTCTGGACAAAATGGTCAATCAGAGTTTACTGAGGACCCCCACCAGGCAGATCAATGTCTGAGGTTCTTCAGTGAATTCAAAGGAACAAGACACAGTATCTCAATCCCCTAGCTCAAATCATATCCATACTCCCATCTCCTCACCCTCAAACCCTCCTCTGTTGATTTCTTTCCATCATTCTCTTCAATAGATTCAACTTTAAAGGTTGTAAGGCTGTTTTTCCTGAGGCTGTACTTCAGTGTCATGAATTTCTGAGATGACTTGAAGGAATGGGATGAACTGACTGATTTATCAGTGTCCTGAGGCACAGGAGCTACACTGGGATGTGAATCATGCATCCTTGTGAGGCTCTCTGTTACTCTGTTGGTCTCCAAAGTGAGAAAGTATGAACCTTAACATCTTCCTTGTTTTGGTTTTTCTCTTCTTCCTCTTTGTCTACCATTGCCTTGCCTTTCTTCTTCTCTTCCTGTCTCTCTCTGCCTATCTTGTTTTCTGAATAAGAACTCAGAAGAATGACCTAAGTCTTCCCTACTAATGAGAACTGTATTAATTAAATAATATCATTAAATTTATAACAACATGCTAAATGATTTTAACTCATTAAAAAACAATGCTAAATGAAATTTAGAAACACTTTATTTCTAAAGCTAGATACTGAAATTGTGTTTTATTAAATAAATTGAGTGACCTAAACTCACTCCTTTATGGTCAAATATAAGCCAAACGAACTTACAGAGGTGGCAGTGTAAGAAAAGAACAGAAACATATAAGGAGGCAAAAATTCATCTGTGATTATCATGTTTCTTGTGTGTTATAGTCATAGGCCAAAGAACTTCTCAGTGAACATAGTTTCTCCCTTAGGTTGATCTATATTGTCAACCACCCATTGACACTGTTTCAGACAAGGAGCTCTGAACATACACACAGAAGCCATCAGAACATCCACCTTGAAGCTCCTGACAGGTAGATTAGGATACCATGACACTCAGCCATAGACTCAATGTTCACAAGAAAGAAGAAGAAAACTCCTAAAACATCCTCCCTAGTGATATTAATGGCCATCTTTAATCACACATCATTTATTGAATGTGAAAGAAGGTCTGATACAGGCAAGGTGTGACGACCTTGCAATTTATATTACTTTGTGGTGTTACAGACATGCCTCTGTTGGCCCAGCAGGGTCAAAGAGCTTCAAGTTTTATCTAGAATATGGAAAACATGTAATTTTCCTCTTGCTTTTTTCTTCTGTTTTTTTCAGAATGATTGATTAAGAGACATTCTTCTACTTAAGAAGTTTGAGATGAGGTTGTACCAACTCTTACAGTAATTCTTAAATGTTAAAGTCTTCAAAATTAAACTTGTTTGGAAATCTAAGGGCCAGAACTTTTACTACACCTTATGCAACCTCACAATCTTTCCTATGCAGTAATGCCCTCCAGGGCATAACTTTTCTAAGGGGACTTAAGTTCCTCTGTAAAGCCTTTTAGAGTGATGTGTCTTCTGGCTGGCAGTATTTGAAAGTCAAGCAAACAAGCTTCCCAGGGCTCACATTGAGTTAAGAAAACATTTTCTGCAGAACATTTAGGGCTAAATTAGGGACCAAAGTCCTCATTCTTTCACTCAAGACTAGGTTTATGTATCCACAGGCAATGTGAAATGGAATGCAGAGAAATGATCTCATGAAATAAATTAATTTAGACAGTATGCCTGGTTTGTTCATACCCCACAGAGAGCAAGAGAGAGACTGAGTATGTGTGTGTGTGTGTGTGTGCACGCTCTTGTGCATGTACATGCATCCACATATATGCACATGTGTTTAAAAACATGTTAGGGAAACAGTCGCACTGATGGGATTAATGAAAAGAGCTTGACACCAACAGTAAAATCTGACTTTTCCTCTAGGTTCTATCACTTACCAATCACGTGACCTTGGCCAAAACTCCTTAAGCCCCTATTCCCTGGCTTATTAGATGATTGCTGTAATACCCATTTGGCTACTTCCCAGGGTTGTGAGGAACAGAAGGTAAATTAACAATAGTATTCTACTGATATATCAAAATTCAATGTTACTGTCAGTATGTGTCCCCTCAAGTAGATGCACCCAGTTCTGCAGAGGCAAATGACCATTTTTCTCGGGTACTCACTGAGCCCCACGGCTTTGCCCTGTCAATTTCTTCCACCAGGACCTTAGAGTCACCCATTGTCAACACTAGATGAACTCACTATCTCCATAATGATGTCTCCAGAACAAGAAATTGGAATAGGAAATTGACTCTGAGCTTCTCACATGAGAAGCCAGGGCATTAATCACGGTGAGCACACTGGGGGTTTTTCATCTGAGTTTGACTGGTTGGGTTCATAAAATCTCTTTCACTTTTCATCAGGAGATTCCAAGTTTTATGTATTTATTATCCCTCTCATTATTTCACAGCCAGCAGCATATTTTACTTGTAGCACTGCCTAACTTGGAATAAATTTGGAAACCACAATGCTTATGAGGCATAGCTTACTGGGGCACCAGAAAGCAACCTTGGCTCTTTATTAACAGACTGGGCTAAATATTGCTTACATTTGCACCCTGGTGTGCCCTGCCATTTCAGGTTTTTTTTTGCTTTTTTTTTTTTTTTTTACCCCCCTAGCAACAACCACAGAACATGGGATAATTCAACTTGAGCTTCCTCTACCCCCACCCCCATCTTGTCACAGTTTCAAGGAATCTGGTAAACATAATTTATGTAAGTCCCTGTACTCATACTGAAAGCCATTGACCATTGAGTGGCAACAGCAATAATCATTATTTTCATGGCAAATGTATTTCAGCGAAATACAGTATAGGGTTGCCTCTGCCTTCTTCAAGCCACAGTCTACTCTTAAATAATTAGTGTCAATGGGTGGTTGTCAATATAGATTAACCTAAGGGAGAAACTATGTTCACTGAGAAGTTCTTTGGCCTATGACTGTAACACACAAGAAACATGATAGTCACAGATGAATTTTTGCCTCCTTATATGTTTCTGTTCTTTTCTTACACTGCCACCTCTGTAAGTTCGTTTGGCTTATATTTGACCATAAAGGAGTGAGTTTAGGTCACTCAATTTATTTAATAAAACACAATTTCAGTATCTAGCTTTAGAAATAAAGTGTTTCTAAATTTCATTTAGCATTGTTTTTTAATGAGTTAAAATCATTTAGCATGTTGTTATAAATTTAATGATATTATTTAATTAATACAGTTCTCATTAGTAGGGAAGACTTAGGTCATTCTTCTGAGTTCTTATTCAGAAAACAAGATAGGCAGAGAGAGACAGGAAGAGAAGAAGAAAGGCAAGGCAACGGTAGACAAAGAGGAAGAAGAAGAGGAAAACCAGAACAAGGAAGACATTAAGGTTCATGCTTTCTCACTTTGGAGACCAACAGAGTAACAGAGAGCCTCACAAGGATGCATGATTCACATCCCAGTGTAGCTCCTGTGCCTCAGGACACTGATAAATCAGTCAGTTCATCCCATTCCTTCAAGTCATCTCAGAAATTCATGACACTGAAGTACAGCCTCAGGAAAAACAGCCTTACAACCTTTTTGATTTAAACTGGGCCCAAAACTAGATTGTTAAACACCTTTGCTCCTGCACCTAGACTTCAATGTCTGGAAAACGGAAAAATAGTTTTGTAAAGATAACAAGTGAATGAAGAACGTTTCCCTTGAATCTGCTTTATTATAGGAATAGTATGGTATAATAGAGGAGCCCTGATGGCACAATGGTTACACACTTGGCTGCTAAGTGAAAGCTTGGTGGTTCGAATCCATCTGACCCTCTGCAGGAGAGATACGCAGCAATCTGCTTCCAGAAATATTTACAGTCTTGAAAATTCTATGGGGCAGTTCTCCTCTGTCCTATGTCTTGTTGTTGTTATGTGCCATTGAGTTGCACCTGAATCATAGTGACCCTCCTTGGGTTTCTGAGGTGGTATCACTATCCAAGGAGTGGCTGCTGGGTTTGAACCACCAGCCTTCTGGTTAGCAGTCAAGTGCCTTAGGCACAATGCTACCAGAGCTCCCTGTCCTATAGGGTTGCTGTAAATCAGAATTCAACTTGACAGCAATGTGTTTGGTTTGGTTTTAGGTGATGTAGTGGAAGTAGTGTTGGTGGCTCAATAGTTAAACAGTTGAGTGATAACCAAAGGTTGGAGGTTAAAAACCACTCAAGAGCTCTGCAGGAGAAAAGATCTGGCAATTTGCTCTCATAAAGATTATAGCCCAGGGAACTCTAAAGGGCAGTTCTACTCTGCCCTATAGGGTCACTATGAGTCAGAATCGAACTGACAGCCCACAACAACATGGAGTAGTGTTAATGAACCAGATTGTGAAATCAGATTTGGTTTCAAATCCCAGTTCTACCACTAATTTGATCTCAGACTTTTCTGAGCTACAATTTCCTTATTTATAAAATGAAAATATTAGTATCTACTTCATAAAGGTTTTGTAAAGAATCATTCTGTAGCATCTTTTTAGAATATTGCATGACACTACCATCCTTCAACAGTAAGTCTATGTAAGTATTTTCAGGGCCACTGTATTGCCTAACTTAAGGAGAACTTCACATATCAAATCTATCTGGATGACACTGCTAGAGTTGTGTGTGCAACCCATAAGATCACATAATGGCTCTGATCCTTTGGTATTATTATTATTATTATTATTATTATTGAAACACACTGCTTAGTTCCATTTACTCTCATTTCTTTTTGTTTCAGGTCCATAATTATGCAGAGAGATATAACCATGAATTATCTTAAGTGCAAGATAAGAAACACTCTGTTATACATATATAAGAAAACTAACATATGTTCCATACTCTGTCTTTCTAGACATTTTCCTTTCACCAAGCCAAGTAAAGGGAAAAAGCATCTTCACTAACAGCATGAAGGTCTATTCATTCCAGTAGCTAACCATACACTCCACCCAGGATTGAATCAGTCTCCTGAGGTTAAATTCAATGAGGTTAAAATCTCATATAGTTGCCAGCCTGCACATTATTCTATGATAGCCTGGAAGAAGGGAACAGTGTTGAGAGAAGTATAAAAAGGGCTGCCCACAAGTATGTCTAGTGGAATGTCTGACCTCCTCTAAAATCCAGGAACTCTTAATCACAGAGCGAATCAAGCAGAAAAACCAAGCATTGTGCTGGTCCCTTCTGATGAAGCATGGTTTTCTTTTGTTGCAAACATACATGGACAACTGCCTGGAGTGTAACGAAATCATTTCCCACCCCAGGAGTTCCAGCTGCTCTTCACTTCTAAATTCTGACCTCACTATCCTCAGGTGGCTTTTAAGGACTGCTTCACAGAAAGCAAAATTTAAAAACAACAACAACAAAAAGTTAACTTTACAAACTCAAATGACCCTTCTCTTCAAACTTTTCCTCCAAGAAACTTGAGACCCTTTACAACTTCAGTTAACAAAGGATTCTATCAGAGGTTCTGTTTGTTTTTTCATGTTTACCGCAAAGTAATTAAATCACTGCTAACAAAAGTCCAGTGAGGAAAGGAAGATGCATTACTAACCGGAAGAAATATTCACTTGAGGAGCTCTGGTGGCATAGTGCCTAAGGCATTTGACTGCTGATCAGAAGGCTGTCGATTCAAACTCACCAGCCACTCCTCAGAAGGAAGGTTGGGCAATCTACTTCCGTAGTGATACTGCGTCAGAAACCCAAGTAGGGGTCGCTATGAGTCAATCCGACTGACGGTAGTGAGGTTGGTTTGGATTTGGTTTCCTAGACCTGAAAAGTAAAAAAGAAAATGTACACCACACACTAAAAAATAACGAGATAGATAAGCATTATATTCTAGGAGTTCAATAGAACAAAAAGAGAGTAAGAGTGGCTTCTTTCATCCTCTACCATACCACCATGCTCCCATCCCCACTCACTATAACACATTTCAAGTATAAATGGAAACACTAAGCTCTGGAGTGGTTCCAAGTTTCTGATAGCTGGACAGCTGGATAACCACATACATACACACATAAATTTATCGATACATAGGTGGATAGGAGGTGGAGCTCTGGTGGCATAGTGCCTAAGGCATTTGACTGCTAATCAGAAGGCTGGAGGTTCAAACCCACCAGCCACTTCCTGGAAGGAAGGTTGGGCAATCTATTTCCAGAGTGATACTGCCTGAGAAACCAAGGAGGTGTTGCTATGAGTCGGGTACGACTCCATGGCAATGGTTGGTTGGTTGGTTGTAAGTGGATAGGAAGGGAGAAAAGAGTAGGAAGGGAGTTATTCAGTGTACAAGGATTGCTTTCTGCAGCAAATAATGGAAAATAATGTCAGAGGTAAGCTTCCTGTTTTGACTGCTACTTTCACAATAAAAAAAAAAAAGTGAGAAAGAGCTTTAGAATACCCTCAACAATTGTTTTAGAGCAGAGTTTGTGGCTGTAATTAGAACCTGCAGATTAAATGCCAAGTCAAACAATATGCCATATAATTCATTCTTTATATGAGTAGATATTATGGAAAATCTATCAGTGGAAAAAAATATTTACAATTCATTTAGCTCAATTCATTGAACTATATTTCAACTTTTGGTATAACATGTAGCATAAAGATTAAGAGCATGACCTTTGCAGTCAAACAGGTTTATATTCAAATTCTGACTCTGTCACTTATAAGCTGACTAATATTTCCCTATCCAAGCTGGATAAGCACTGACTCAGCCTTTAAGCCTTGGTTATGTTATTTATAAAATCCTATTTGTTCAGAGTACTAATTAAATAATTATGTAAGGTGCTATGGTAGAAACTGCTAACTGTGATCCCCTTCTTCCATGATGGTAGAGCTGTAGCTAGAAAATAACTACCTACCAACAAACTACATTTCCAAGCCCCCTTTGCAACTAGCTGAGGCCATGGGACTAAATCCCAGCCAATGAAATGTAAGCAGAATAACACTTCCAGACCTAGACCATAAACCTTGAATATGCAGTCCTCCACACTTGTTTTCTACTTCCTATTGGCTAGAATGGCCACCAGAATACCTTTCTGTTATTGTTAGCTACCGTTGAGTGGATTTCGACTCACAGAAGCCTTATGTACAACAGAATAAATCATTGCCTGAGCTTGCATAATTCTCACAATCTTCATGTCTACTGTGGCAATCCATCGCACCAAGGGTCTCCCAACACCCTTGTTAGCCCTCTCCTTCATGCAACATGATGCCATCCCCTAGCAAGAGATCCTTTCTGATTATGTGTCTAAAGCAAGTGAGTCAAACAACGTTCAGAGCTATGGTAGGAGCCCCGTTTTGAAGATGGCAGTCCACTGTGAGCCTAGGTCCCTAAATAATTAAAAGCTCTAACCTAGACTTTTATCTGAGAAAGAGATTAATTTCTACATTCCTTTGTTGTTGTTGTTGTTGTTTTCTAAGGTATTAATTTATTGTTCAGCTGCTTATACAGTAGCTCAACTTATCTTAGCACTGGGCTTGGCACATAGTCAACTCTCAGTAATTTGTAGTTATTGTTTAAGTAACCAAAAAGAAGGAAACATCATTTTGTGCTTTTCTCTTTGCAATGAAATCATGTTATTGAAACTGTTCTGGTTATCTAATGCCACTCTGACAAGAATATAACATGAATGGGATAGCTTTAACAAACAGGAGTTTATTCTCTTATAGTTTGGAAGCTTTAAGTCCAAGTTCAAAATGTCAGGCTCTAAGGGCTGAGTGAAAGCCCCTCAACCTTGGGGTTCAGCTCTGCTTCCTGCTCCTGGCCCACTGGAGCTAAAAGCATTTCTTCACTCAGACAGCTGTTGGCTGCTGAGGCTGACAAACCCAAGGTTGACAAGTAAAAAGGCACAGTCCCAATGTTACCAAACCACATGGCAAGCCATTAATTCAAGTTCATTGTAAGTCCCAAGGTTCGCAGAGCATGGCAGGCTGCTGAACGACACAGCTGCATGCAGGGTGCAAGTGTGCCATATGCCAGAGACCATTTCCAAAGCTCCTGCTTATATGTGGGAAGCAGACCACATACCCAAAGGCAGCTACTCAGTTGCTTGTGGTAGATCCTACCATGGAGTTGATTGCCAGTCTCATCATGGGGAATAACTACTACCAGCTTCCCAGCCACTCAACCAAGCCCAGCCAAGCTGACACACAAACATAACTACCACAGAAACAAACAAGCAATAAATACCTCTGTCTGTTTCACAATTCTAAGATCAATGAAATTATCATTTCACAGAGTACCTTCAACAGCACCTAAAAACAACAACAACAACAATATGATGTTTACTAAACTAACTTTTCCAAAGAGCTTTGAGAGCCTAAGACTAAATAAAGTCTAATAGTTCTATGAAAAGTAATAACATAGAAATGAGTATTTACCCAGTTACCACATTACTCATATGTCAGAATTCTTAAGCAAAGACTGCTGTGTTTGAAGAAATAATAGGAACACACTAATCTAAGAAAAATGTAGGAATAAAACCTTTAGGGGAATTCTAGTCAGATAGTTTCCAATAAAACCCTAGGGATTCATTCCGAGCTATATTGACTTTGAGAAAATAATAATTTAAGTAATCATAACTAGGTTCCATGTAAGTAAAAATATTTAACATCCTCAAGGTTCAAATATTTTGCATCATAAAAATAAATTTCCTAGTTACACAGTGATATGAGAATATTAGACTTTGTACATCTTTTTCTTATTAGATTTTTAAATTCTTGAAGCCTTCCTTTCAGTAAAAGAATGTGTATAAGGCATGTCACCTCTTTTGACCTGTACTCTCACAAAAAAGTAGAAAAATGCTTGAGAGAAAATGAGTCATATATATGGATGATATCTTTATATATACATATATTATATATATATATAAAATATTT
>NW_006921673.1:8310651-8311753 GCF_000298275.1 Orycteropus afer afer | reverse complement strand
TAGAATATACAGACAAGCTACACAGACCCTCTTCAACAAAGAAAAGTGAAACCAATTGACACGAATACAGAAGATAATCCTGGAGCCCTGAGTTTTGAAAGGAAGGATACAGAAGTGGATTAAATACCAACTAGTAGAAGAACCTAAATAAAAAAAGTGAACAAGGAGACAAATGGAGCTGCAGAAGGACAGCTATCCTGACAGCACAGACAGTTTGAATATTTACAAGTGTTGTTAGGACCTGAGTAGTAACGAAAAATCAGCCATGCTTGCTGAGGGCTGCATGGACAACTGCACTAGTGGCTGACGACAAAGAAGGGAAACAGCAAAGGAGACAAACTGAGCTGTAGACTTTCAGCTGCCTGGAGGGCCCAGCCACTTTGAATACTTAGAAGGGGTACAGCCATTTTGGGTATTTAAAGCAGTAGCATTCAGATCCCAGCAACCTAAGAATAGACTCTGCTTGGTGAGGACAGCACAGGCAAACACTGGAGACTGAGGACTGGAAAGGTGTGATATTCCCATTGTTACTCTTATACCCACTGCCTTCTTGGTGAATGGATGTGGGGCCATCCACTACCTCTACCCACCTTCTGGACTGGTAGGAATTCCATACCAGTCTGTGTTCTCTGATGGAGTCTGGGTGCCCTGTGCAAATGCACTCTCAGATTTTTTTATTTGTTTGCTTGTTTTAAATTATTCTTTTTTGCTTCCTATTTATTATTTATTTATTTTTATTCTTTCTTTTTCCCTTCCCAGATTCCAGTTCTTGGGTTTTTTTCACTACCTTTTTTCTTTCTTTTGGTCCTTCCAATCCCTTGTTTTGCTTTTATTGCATTTATCTCACTTTTTTCTTTTTTATTCTTTACTCTAGCTCTTTTCTCTTACTCCTCCTTTCCCAGATAATGTGAGGTGTTTTTTTTTTCCTTCTCTTTTCCTATATATACTTCTTTTGTCTTTTTAAAATGTTTCTTTAAATATTTCTTCTCATTTATTGTCTTTCTTTCTTTTTTTTTTTTTTTGGTTATTGTCCCTGTGTGTTTGTATAGCATGTGTTTTTTGTCCTCTTGTTGGTGGTCTTTTGGATTATTGTTTTTGTCTA
>NW_006921673.1:8303768-8306756 GCF_000298275.1 Orycteropus afer afer | reverse complement strand
ACTCTAAGCACGTGAGAGAGAGTGGGAACTTCCCAGAACATTGTATTGTGCCACGCCCAACAGAAATAACCCAGGTGGGCGACTTTAAAATCAGGATCTCCTCCGTAGCTAATAGCAATTCCCACCTTAGAGTTTACAAAGACTTACGGGTAGAAAAGCCACACTAAGTAATTTACTATACCGCAGCTGTGATCTAGTAAACAGAGGAGCCTAGAACCATACTTATTCAACTATATCAAAACAAAACAAAGAAAAAAAACTTGGACAAATCACACAAACATACAAACACCAATTAAATAAAATAAATCCACATCACAATGTCTTAGAGATGACAGAACATCCAATCCACACAAAGAAGCAAGATAAAGTACTAGAAACAAGGGACCAGGATATAGACCAAGAAAACATCCCTGAGGAAAAAGCAGCATTGGAACTCCCTGATAAGGAATTAAAAAAATTATATTTAGGTACTGCCAACAGATTGAGAGAAAGATCAAGGAGAACAATGACAAAATTAAGAACAAAACAGACAAAATCCTAGAATAATTTTGGAAGAAAATACAAGAACAAAATGACAAAATAAATGAAAAATTATAAATGATACAAAATCTACAGATATAAATGTTTTTGTTGTTGTTATGTGCCGTCGAGTCAGCCCTGACTCATAGCGACCCCTCCTTAGGTTTCCGAGGCAGTATCACTATGGAAGTAGGATTGCCCAACCTTCCTTCCAAGGAGTAGCTGGTGGGTTTGAACCACCAGCCTTCTGGTGAGCAGGAAAATGTCTTAGCCACTATGCTACCAGAGCTCCCACAGATATAAATACAGAAGATTAATAATAATATTTTCAGAAATAGATAACACATTGAATGGGCAAAGGAGTAGAATAAAATCAATGGAAGAGAAAATTAAGGAGATTAAAGACAAATACCTCAATACTACTTTGATAAAGGATAAATCAGAAAAAAGATTAAAAAAAAAAAAAAAAGAAAAAAGCCTAAGATTCATGTGGGATGCCATCAAGAAGAATAAGCTATTTGTAATTGGAATTTCAGAACAGGGAGAGACAAATAAAACCACAGAAAATTGTCAAAGATTTGTTAGAAGAGAATTTCCCTGATATGATGAGAGACAAGAATATATCCATTCAAGCAGTTCAACAAACCCCAGACAGGGAGACCCCTAGAGAAAATCACCAAGCTATATCATCATCAAATTCACCAAAACAAAGGACAAAGAAAGAATCCTGAAAGCAGCACAAGAAAAATTAAAAGTTACCTACAGAAGGCAACCAATAAGACTAAGCTCTGATTTCTGGGCAGAAACTATGGATGTGAGAAAGCAATGGGATGATATACATAAAAGCCTGAAAGAAATAATTTCCAATCAAGATTATATACCAAGCAAAACTGTTCAAATATGATAGTGAAATTAGAACACTTCCAGATAAGCAGAAATTAAGGGATTTTTTTTTAAACCAGACCAACCATACAAGAGATGCTAAAGGGAGTCTGTTGGACAGAGAACCAACAATAGCAAACAACAATCAACTCTTAACACACATGATGACATAACTCAGGAACTAACCCACTTATGGAAGTATCCAAACTAAAATAAGCTTACAAGACTGTAAACAGAAAACCAGAGACATAAATTGTCAAATGAGGACAACTACAAACCATAAAGGGGGGGGGGGAGGGCAGGGACAAACAGTGTAGTTAGAGAATTTCTAAATGGTGAGGAAGAAAAGGAAATTTTGAGATAGAATAGACTGTTCTAAAGTTGCGAATAGAATTATAAATCACAAGGTAATCTCAAAGAAAAGTAACAAAGCTTCACATCAAAATAAAAAAGAGGACAAGCAAAAATATTTAGCAAGTACTAAGACAATAGCAACGAGGGAAATGATGATATGATTCATAAACAGAATGCACTCAGGACAGAAACTTATATAGAACAAAGAAATCAGTAACACCACTTAAAAACACATAATAATGACAGCAAAAAATATCATATTTATTGATAATTACACTGAATGTAAATAGATTAAATGCAATACTCAAAAGATGGTGAGTTGCAGACTGGATAAGAAAACATGACTCATAGATATGCTGTCTTCAAGAGGCACAACTTAGAGACAAAGACAAAAATAGACACAAAATCAAAGGCTGGAAAAAGATACATCAAGCAAATAGCAATCAAAAAGGAGTAGGCATGGCAATATTAATTTCTGATAAAACTGACTTAAAACAAAACCCACCCCAAAAGACAAGGAAGGACATTATATAATGATTAAAGGATCCATTGAACAAGAGGACATAAAAATAATAAAAATCTATGCACCCAGAGAAAGATCCCAAAATACATAAATCAGACTTTATCAAAATTGAAGATACAAATAGATGACTCCACAATAACAGTGGGAGATTTTAATATAACACTTTCAATGAAAGATAGAATAACTTGAAAGAAACTCAATGTGATAGTTAGAGCTGTGTGTCAACTTGGCTGGACCCCAGTTCTGTGTGGTGTTCCCATGATGGTATCAGATGACTATGTTTTGAGTGGCCAATCTGTTGAAGGGGAGTTTCCCTAGGGGTATGGCCTGCTTCCAGGATATCCAGGGACATCTTGGAAAGAGAGACATTCTTCTGTGGATCAAGATTCTGTTGTGCTACCTACAACTGTCTGTGAGTGAGCAGTTCACCATTTGGCCTGGAGATCTTGGATTCATCATTCATTGGAGTCAACAGTCAGTGTACTGCTTGCCAGCCTTGAGCTTCTTGGCCCCTGCAGTTGCAGGAGCCAGGAAAAGCCTCCAGCTTGACATTTGATCCAGGAACTTTGGACTTGCTAGCTTCTATACATGTGTGAGCCATTTTCCTAAGACAAATTTCTCTCTCTCCCTCCCTCTCTCTCTCTGTCTTCTCTGTCTCTGTCTGTCTCTCTCTCTCTCTCTCTCTCTCTCTATATATATATATATATATA
>NW_006921673.1:8302028-8303609 GCF_000298275.1 Orycteropus afer afer | reverse complement strand
TTAAAGACACTAGCAACCCTGCATCTGTTAGTAAAGAGGGCCCTGCTAATTCATGGCATGAGGTGGCAAAATTAATATGTGAAATAGCACCACCAATAGATCAAGTACTTGTGAGAAGTGGCGCTCTGGGTGATCGGATATTTGATACTTATCTGCAATTTTGTCAGAATGAGGAGTATAAGGAAGCTGGTTGGTTGGTCCTACTTACACTAGACAAAGTGGTGAAAGAGCGAGATGAGCTCAGAGTTGCTGAGTCTCAGCTTAAGTGCTGCATAAAAGACCTCAATGCTTCCAGTTGTGCTCTGAAAGAAAGCCTTATATCTTCTAGTAACAGAGCTGATATTGCTGAAAACCAAACCCAGAGTCTTATTGTAAGGGTGGCTGAATTACAATGCCAATTATATTGCCAGTCCAGAATGGTGTCTGACATTAATGTGAGGGCATTGATTGGAAAAAAATGAGATCCTGAAACCTGGAATGGGGACATATGGACAGATAATCAGGAAGATCAGGATATGGAGCCTATAATTCTGTTGAATCCCTCCCATCTGAACAGATTATTGTAAAACCATTACCCCTCCCCCTCAGTTTGATGGGACTAGCCAAACCGGTCCTGCTGGGTTATTATATGAGGCAGAGGCCATGGAAGACATTCCTGAATGCTCTCAGGAACTGCCTCACACACCTATTGTTGCTGCTAGGCCGATAACTAAAGTCAAGTCCAAGTGAGCCCCAAAAGGTGAAATAGAAAGTGTGGCTGAGGAGTTGGTATGCTATACCCGAAAAGACCTACTTGATTTTGTTCACAGGTACAGACAGAAACCTAGAGAATATGTTTGGGAATGGCTACTGACAGTGTGGGATAATGGTGCAAGGAATGTAAGATTGGATCAGTCTGAGTTTATTGATTTAGGCCCACTGAGTATGGATTCTTCATTCAATGTCTCAGCTCAAGAGGTTAGGAAAGGATCTAATAGTTTATTTGGTTGGCTTACTGAGGCATGGATTCTGTGGTGGCCTGCCTTAAGTCAAGGTGAAGTACCAGACCTGCCTTGGTATAATGCAGAAGAAGGTATCCACAGGCTTAGGAAAATTTGCCTGTTAGAATGGATTTATCAGACTAGACCCCTAGAGCCAGAAATGGAGAGTCCAGAAGACACGCCTTTCACCAGTACTGTGAGGAATAAATTTGTGAAGGGAGCTCCAGCATCCTTGGAGACTGCTATGATTGCTATTTTATGTAAACCTGATTTGACAGTGGGAACTGCCCTAATTGAACTAAGACACTTAACTACTATGGGGCTGATTGGACCCCCTGGTAGTAGGGGCCAAGTGGCAGCAGTTAATTGACAAAGGCAAGGTGGGTGTGGTTACTGTAATGGACAGCAGAGTCAGAACACTAATCAGAATAGTCTGACACGTGTGGAATTATGGCATTGGCTACTTGCTCATGGTGTTCCTAGTAATGAAATACATGGCAAGCCTACTAAATATTTATTTGATCTGTATAGACAGAAGAATTCTAGGTCACATGAACAGCAACCTAGATTGAATTGCCAGAATACAGAGTCACGACCTCTC
>NW_006921673.1:8301004-8301673 GCF_000298275.1 Orycteropus afer afer | reverse complement strand
TGATGGAGTCAGCTAAGATGCATCTCACAGTGGGTCCAGTGGGTCCCCGAACCCATCCTGTACTGATTTCCCCAGTGCCAGAATGCATAATTGGAATAGATATACACAGCAATTGGCAGAATTCCCACATTGGGTCCCTGACATGTGGAGTAAGGGCTATTATGGTAGGAAAAACCAAGAGGAAGCCATTAGAACTGCCTCTACCTACAAAAATAGTAAACCAAAAGCAGTACCGCATGCCTAGATGGGTTGTAGAGAATACTGCCACCATCAAGGACTTGAAGGATGCAGGGGTGGTGATTCCCACCACATCCCCATTTAATTCACCTAATTGGCCTGTGCAAAAAACAGATGGATCTTGGAGAATGACAGTAGATGATCATCAACTTAATCAGGTGGTGACTCCAATTGCAGCTGCTGTCCCTGACATGGTTTCATTGCTTGAGCAAATTAGTACATCTCCTGGTACTTGGTATGCAGCTATTGATCTGGCCAATGCCTTTGTCTTGATACCAATTTCAAAAGACCATCAGAAGCAGTTTGCCGTCAGCTGGCAAGGTGAACGGTATACTTTTACAGTCCTTCCTCAAGAGTATATCAACTCCCTGGCACTGTCATAATTTAGTCCATAGGGATCTTGATCGCCTTTCCCTTCCACAAGACATCACA
>NW_006921673.1:8287382-8299831 GCF_000298275.1 Orycteropus afer afer | reverse complement strand
AGGACCTGAAGGCAAATTATGACATTTGCATGAGGAAATGGCCCAAATGCCTATGATCTCCACTCCAGTCACATTACCTTCCCTGTCCCACTCTGCACCTATGGCCTCATGGGGAGTTCCTTATGATCAGTTGACTGAAGAAGAGAAAACTCATGCCTGGTTTACAGATGGTTCTGTGCGATATGCAGGCACCACTTGAAAGTGGACAGCAGTGGCACTGCAGCCCCTTTCTGGGACTTCCTTACAGGACAGTGGTGAAGGGAAATCCTCCCAATGGGCAGAACTTCGAGCTTTGCATATGGCTGTTCACTTTGCACGGAATGAGAAATGGCCAGATGTGCAATTATATATGGGTTCATGGGCTGTGGCTAATGGCTTAGCTGGATGGTCTGGGACTTGGAAGGAGCATGATTGGAAGATTGGTGATAAGGATTTATGGGGAAGAGGTATGTGGATAGATCTCTCTGAATGGAAGTAAAGGTATTTGTGTCTTATGTGAATGCCCACCAAAAGATGACCTTGGCAGAGGAGGACTTTAACAATCAGGTGGATAGGATGACACATTCGGTGGAAACCAGCTGTCCTTTTTCCCCAGATTCTCCTGTAATTGCTCAATGGGCTTATGAACAAAGTGGTCATGGTGGCAGGGATGGAGGTTATGCATGGGCTCAGCAACATGGACTCCCACTTACCAAGGCTGATTTGGCCACTGCCACTGCTGAGTGCTCAGTCTACCAACAGCAGAGACCAATACTGAGTCCATGATATGGAACCATTCCTCAGGGTGATCAGCCAGCAACCTTGTGGCAGGTTGATTACATTGGACCACTTCCATCATGGAAAGAACAGTATTTTGTTCTTACTGGAATAGATACTTATTCTGGATATGGATTCTCCTTCCCTGCATGCAATGCTTCTGCTAAAACTACCATCCATGGACTTACAGAATGCCTTGTCCACTGTCATGGTATCCCACACAGCATTGCTTCAGATCAAGGGACTCAGCAAATGAAGTGTGGCAATGGGCTTATGCTCATGGAATTCACTGGTCTTACCATGTTCCCCATTATCCTGAAGCAGCTGGCTTGATAGAACAATGGAATGCCCTCTTAAAAACACAAATACGGTGCTAGCTAGGTGGCAATACCTTGAAGGGGCAATGTTCTCCAGGAGGTTGTATATGCTCTAAACCAGCATCGAATATATGGTTCTGTTTCTCCAATAGCCAGGATTCATGGGTCCAGGAACCAAGGGGTGGAAACAGGAGTGGTACCACTCACTATTACCCCTAGTGACCCACTCAAAAAATTTTTGCTTCCTGTCCCTGCTACCCTATGCTCTGCGGGTCTGGAGATCTTAGTCCCAAAGGGAGGAACACTCCCACCTGGAGACACAATACTGATTGCACTGAACTGGAAATTAAGAATGCCACCCAGCCATTTTGGCTTCTTCATGCCTCTGGATCAACAGACAAAGAAAGGCACTACTGTACTATCTAGTGTGATAAATCCTGATTACCAAGTGTAAATTGGGTTGGCCTTACATAATGGAGATAAAAAAGAATATGTCTGGAATACAGGAGATTCTTCAGGACGTCTCAGTACTACCATGCCCTGTGATTAAAGCCAATGGAAAATTACAGCAAACCAATTCTGATATCACTGTTAATGGCCCAGACCCTTCAGGAATGAAGGTTTTGTTCACCCCACCAGGCAAAAATCATGACCAGCTGAGGTGCTTGCTGAGGGCAAGGGAAATACAGAATGGGTGGTGGAAGAAGATAGTTCTGAATATCAGCTACAACCATGTGACCAGCTATAGAAACGAGGACTGTGATTGTTATATTTCTTCACTGTATATGTGCAGCAAATATTTTTTGTTTCCTTCTGTTATGAACTGTGAAATGTAACGTTAATGCATTTTGGTTGTATATGTGTTAGCGTATCCTGTTAGGTGCAAATATGACTTTATAATTGTCCTTATTTAGAGATTATATATGGTTAAGAAGTTGTGTACAACTGCCAAGTTGACAAGGGGTGGACTGTGATAGTTGGAGCTGTGTGTCAACTTGGCTGGACCCCAGTTCTGTGTGGTTGTTCCCATGATGGGATCAGATGACTGTGTTCTGAGTGGCCAATCTGTTGAAGGGGAGTTTCCCTGGGGTTGTGGCCTGCTTCCAGGATATCCAGGGACATCCTGGGAAGAGAGACATTCTTCTGTGGATTGGGATTCTTTTGTGCTACCTACAACTGTCCATGAGTGAGCAGTTCACCGTTTGGCCTGGAGATCTTGGATTTGTCATTTGTTGGAGTCAACAGCCAGTGTACTGCCTGCCAGCCTTGAGCTCCTCAGCCCCTGTGGTTGTGGGAGCCAGGAAAAGCCTCCAGCTTGACATTTGATCCAGGAACTTTGGACTTGCCGGCTTCTATACGTGTGTGAGGTATTTTCCTAAGATAAATATATAAGCTTTGCTGGTTTTTGTTTCTCTAGAGAACCCAGTCTAACACACTCAACAAGACACAGAAGAACTAGACAATACAATCAACCAACTTGACATTTTAGAGATCTACAGAGCACACTTCACCAAACAATAGCACAATATACATAATTTTCCATTGCACATGGAATATTCTCCAGGATAGACCATATGTTAGACCCCAAAGCAAGCCTCAATAAATTTTAAAACATTAAAATATTGTAAAACATCTTCTCAGATGACAAGACTATAAAATTAGAAATCAACAATACGGAGATCAATGGAAAAAGAGCAAATACATGTAAACTGAATTATACACTCCTTAAAAATGACTAGGTAATAGAAGAAACTTAAAAAAAAAATGAAATTAAAAAATTCCTTGAATCAAATGAGAATGAAAACAGAACATATCAAAATCTTTGGGACACAGCAAAAGCAGTGATCAGAAGCCAATTTATACCAATAAATGCACACATCAAAAAAGAAGAGAGAGCAAAATCAACACCTTAACTCAATGTCTCCAACAATTAGAAAAACAATAGCAAAAAATAAAAAATAAAATACCCTACAGTCATCAGAAAAAAATAGAAATACAATAGAAAAATCAACAAGAGTAGAAGTTGGTTCTTTGAAAAGATTATCAAAATTGACAAACCACTGGCAAACTTAACAAAGGTAAAGAGGTAGAGAATATAACTAATATGCATAAAAAACAAATTGGGCAACATTACAACAGAACCAACAGAAATAAAAAGAATAATTAATAACAGGATACTATGAAGAACTGTACTCCAACAAATTTGAAAATCTAGAAGAAATGGACAGATTTCTAGAAATATACTACTTACCTAAACTAACACAGACTGAGGTGGAAAATTTGAACAGACCCATAAAAAAAAAAATGTTGAACAGGTCATAAAAAAATTACCAACCAAAAAAAGTCCTGGCCCAGACAGTTTCACTGGAGAATTCTACCATATGTTCAGAAAACTGAAATTAATCCTGCTCAAACTATTCCAGAAGATAGAAAATAACAGAACCCTCCTAAATTCATTTTATGAAGCAAGCATAACCTTGATACCAAAACCAAGCAAAGACATAATGAAAAATGAAATCTACACACCAGGTTCACACCAGGTATGCAAGAAGTGTTCAACATTAGAAAAACAATCAACATAATACATCACATAAGTAAAATAAAGCAAAAGAACCACATAATCATATCAATGGATGCAGAAAAGGCATTTGATAAAATCCAACACTCATTCCTGATTAAAACTCTCAGAAAAATAGGAATAGAAGGAAAATTCCTCAACATAATAAAGGGTAAGTATACAAAGCCAAAAGCCAACATTATTCTCAATGGAGAGAGACTGAAACCATTTCTCTTGTGAATGAAAACCAAGTAAGGTTGCCCTCTAGCACCACTTCTACACAATATTGTATTGCAAGTCCTAGTCAGGGAAATAAGACAAGAAAGGGAAATCAAAAGCATCCAAATAGGCAAAGAAGAAGTCAAACTATCCCTGTTTGCTGATAATAAGATCCTACACATAGAAAACCCAAGAGACTCAGCAAAAAAACTACTGGAACTAATTGAGATATTTTGCATAATGGCAAGATACAAGATCAACATCCAAAAACCAGTTGGATTCCTCTACACCAGCAAAGAGATTGCTGAAAGGGAGATAAGGAAATTGATAGCATTTACAATAAAACCAAACCAAACTCACTGCCATCTAGTGGATTTCAACTCATAGCAATCCCTCCTTGTGTTTGACCCCTCCAGGTGGTATCACTATGGAAGTAGATTGCCCCACCTTCCTTCCAAGGAGTGTCTAGTGGGTTTGGACTGCCAGCCTTCTGGTTAGCAGTCAAATGCCTTACATACTATGCTACCAGAGCTCCTACCAAAAAAAAAAAATAAAATACTTGGGAATAAATCTTACCAGGGACACAAAAACCTGTACAAAGAAAACCACAAAATACTACTTCAGGAAAATATAAAAGATCTACTTAGTACAACTTCTATTCAATATTGTATTAGAAGTCCTGGCCAGTGAAATAAGAAAGGGAGATCAAAGGCATCCAAACTGCCAAGGAGGAACTCAAGCCAGGTATAGTAAGGATCATGAGACTGACACAGGACCAGGCAGTGTTTCATTCTGCTGTGCATAGAATCACTATGAGTCAGAGATGACTCAATGGCACCTAACACAAACAACACATAAATGGAAAAACATACCATTCTCCTGGATAGGAAGATTAAACATTGTGAAAAGGTCAGTATTACTAAAGAAATCTATATATGCAATGCAATCCCAATCCAGAGCCCATCAACATTCTTTAAGGATATGGAAATCTAATCACTGATTTTAAAAGGAAAGGAAAGAGACTTCAGTGAAGCAAAGCATTATTGGAGAAGTCACACACTTAGTAGGAGGTCACACAGTTCCAGATCTCAAAACCTACTATATGGCCATAGTAGAAAAAACAGCCTTATGTTATTGGTACAATGACAGACACATAGACCAATGGAATAGAATTGAGAACCCAGAAATTGATCCATTGACGTATAGTCAGCTGATCTTTGACAAAGTGCCAAAATCCATTAAATGGGCAAGAGATAATCTCTTCAACAAACTCAGCTGGCAAAACTGGGTATCCATTTACAGAAAAAAAAAGAAACAAAATCTGTACCTCACACCATACACAAAAACGAACTCCAGATGGATCAAAGATTTAAATGTGAAACCTAAAACTATAACCACCCCTCCTCTGTCAGTTTGTTGTACTGTGGTGGCTTGCATGTTGCTGTGACACTGGAGGCTATGCCACTGGTATTTCAAATACCAGAAAGGTTACCCAATGGTGGACAGGTTTCAGCAAAGCTTCCAGACTAAGACAGACTCAGAAGAAGGAAGGGATCATCCACTTCACAAAGAATTGGCCAGTTAAAACTTTATAAATAGCAGTGAAACACTGTCTGATATATTACCGGCAAACTTCATGAATATCCCTGAAACACTACGAGATATAGTGCCAGAAAATGAGCCCCTCAGGATGGAAGGCACTCAAAATAAGAGTGAGGAAGAGCTGTGTCCACAGAGTAGAGCCGATCTTAATGATGTGAATGGAGTAAAGCTTTCAGGACCTCCATTTGCTGATGTGGTGTGACTCAAAATGAGAGGAAACAGCTGCAGACATCCAGTAATAACTGGAACATGGAGTGTACAAAGTAAGAATCTAGGAAAATTAGAAGTTGTCAAAAATGAAATGGAACACAGAAAGATCAATATACGAGGCATTAGTGAGCTGAAATTGACTAGTTTGGGCCATTTTCAATCACACAACCATATGATCTCCTATGCTGGGAATGACAAGTTGAAGAGGGATGGTATGACATTCATCATCACAAAGAATGTTTCAAGATCTATGCTGAAGTACAATGCTGGCAGGGAGGATAATATCCATATGCCTGCAAGGAAAACCAATTAATACTACTATTCAAATTTACACACCAACTACCAAAGCCAAAGATGAGGAACTTGAAGATTTTTACCAACTTCTGCAGTCTGAAATTGACCAAATGTACTATCAATATGTGTTGATTATCACTGGTGACTGGAATGCAAAAGTTGAAAGCAAAGAAGAATTACCGGTAGTTGGAAAATATGGCCTTGGTGGCAGAAATAACATTGGAGATCACATGACAGAATTTTGCAAGACCAATGACTTATTCATGGCAAATACCTTTTTTCAACAACATAAATGGCAGCTACACACGTGGACTTTGCCAGATGGAGTACAAAGGAATCAGATTGACTACATCTATGGAAAGAGGTGATGGAGAAGCTCAATATCTTCTGCCAAAACAAGTCCAGGAGCTGACTATGGAATGAACTATCAATGGCTTATGTGCAAGTTCAAGTTGAAGCTGAAGACAATTAAAAACAGTTCACAAGAGCCAAAATATGACCTAGATTATATCCCTCCTAAATTTAGAGAGCATCTAAAGAAAAGATTTGATGCATTGAGCACCAGTGACGAAAAACCAGAGGAATTGTGGGATGACATAAAAAACACAATCCATGAACAAAGCAAAAGTCATTAAAAAATTAGAGAAGGAATAAAAGACAAAAATGGATGTCAGAAGAGACTTTCAAACTTGTCCTTGAGTGGAGAGTAGATAAAGCAAATGGAAGAAATGACAACATAAAGGAGCCAAAGAGCAGATTTCAAAGAGCAGCTCGAGAAGACAAAATCAATTATAATGAAATGTGCAAAGACCTGGAATTAGAAAACCAAAAGGGAAGAACATGCTCAGCATTTCTCAAGCTGAAAGAACTGAAGAAAAAATTCAAGCCTCAAGTTGTAATATTGAAAGATTCTATGGGCAAACTGATGCAGGAAACATCAAAAGAAAATGGAAGGAATACAGAGTCACTGTACCAAAAAGAATTGATTGATGTTCATCCATTTCAGGAGGTGGTATAAGATCAAGAGTCAATGAATGATATTAAAGGAAGAGTCGAAGCTGCACTGAAGGAATTGGTGAAAAACAAGTTTCCAGGAATCAACAAAACATCCATTGAGATGTTTCAACAAACGGATGGCGCGCTGGAGGCACTCACTTGTCTACGCCAAGAAATATGGAAGACAGCTACCTGGCTAATGGACCAGAAAATCCATATTTGTACCAATTCCAAAGAAAAGTGATCCGACAGATGTGGAAATTATCAAACAATATCATTAATATCATTTGCAAATAAAATCCTGCTGAACACAATTCAAAAACAGTTGCAGCAGTATATTGACAGAGAATTCCAGAAATGCAAGCTGGCTTCAGAAAAGGACTTGGCACAAGGGATATCATTGTAGATAGCAGATGGATCTTGGCTGAAAGCAAAAAATACCAAAACAGATGTCTACTTCCGTTTTGTTGACTATAGAAAGGCATTCGATTGTATGGATCATAACAAATTATGGATAACATTAAGAATGGGAATTCCAGAACACTTAATTGTGCTCATGAGTAACCTGTACATAGACAAGGAGGCTGTCATTCAAACACAGCAAGGGGATACTGCATGGTTTAAAATCAGGAAGGGAGTATGTCAGGGTTGTATCCTTTCACCATACTTATTTAATCTGTATGCTGAGCAGATAATCCAAGAAGCTGGACTATTTAAAGAAGAGCATGGCAACAGGGTTGGAGGAAGACTCATTAACAACCTGTGATACGCAGATGACACAACTTTGCTTGCTGAAAATGAGGATGACTTGAAGCTATTTATAAACCTAAACTTAGTCACCCTGTTCTAGCTCTAGGGGACATATTAAATCTTTCCTAAAAGAAGTAAATACATTTGAAGCAGAGAGTATCATGGTGTATAGTAATTGTTGTTGTTGTTGTTATGTGTCGTCGAGTCGGCCCCAACTCATAGCGACCCCTCCTTGGGTTTCCGAGGCAGTATCACTACGGAAGTAGGATTGCCCAACCTTCCTTCCGAGGAGTGATTAGAGGCATTAAATTTTAAAAGGCACTGTAGACATCTACCTTCTTATAGAAGTCAATATTCAAGAGATGTTAGTAGAATAAAGGAAGTACCCAACTGTATCAAGTCCAAGGCAGATATACTTTGTTGGAAAAAAAAATTAATTCAATTGCTGATTTCGTGTTTTAAAGAAATATAATAGTTACTTAAGAAATAATCACCAGAATGATTTTTTCCGTAGATCCTCAGCATGCTATATTTTTTGCCTTTAAATACTTAGAGCTAATACTTAGATTCATAAATATGTTCTTTATGTGTGATAAACTGGCTCAAGCTCTGACTTTTGTAATTGTACCCACAGTTTTGAGATTGATTTATAAGCATATATTTAAATTTTACTGCATTTCAGTACTTCAAAAATTGGAATAAACTATTGCATAATGAAATGTTTCTTGAGCATCTCTTAAGTGCACTGCACTGCGAGAAACTCCTCTTCACCCCTCTTCAAAAAAAGTAGAATTTCAAAGTGGAGCAATGGACAAGACCTTAGTAATCACCTAGTGTATTGTCTCCTACTTACAAGATGATAAAACAAACCAGAAAGAATTTTTTGCATGTTTAGGATCACAAAGTCAGTTCACAATATTCTACCTCTTCTCATTCTCAATGCAATGACTTCTTATTTTGTTTTTTTCTTTCAAAGCTATCATGTATTTATTCAGCAAAAATATTTACCAAACACCGACTATTTGTTATTCAGTGTGCCAAGCACTGAGAATATATGCAATTTTACTTGAGGTAACAAAAATTTAATTACTTTAACAGATGCTCTCAAAATGCCTCTCAAAAAGGGAATGGTCTTTATTTGGGAAAATTACTTGATAGATATTTGGTAAAAAAAAAAAAAAGATACCTTAGAATTGGCTGGTGCCAAACTTCAAAGAAGACAGCAAAACTGTTGAAGACACTGTTCAGACTTAACAGTTATAAGAAGCCATGAACAAAGACTTTCCTTGAAGTATTCTTTACCATGGGGTGGCAGAGGAGTGGAAACAACCTAAATATCCAACAACATTAGAATAGAAAATAAACTTAGTAATTTCCATACCATAAAATACTAAGCAGAGGTTTTAAGTAATGAACTTAATTACATGTACTAACTTAAGTAAAAAAAGCAAAGTATGGAATAACATAGATATTTTATATCAGTTATATTAAATATACCCCAAAATACTCTATATTTTCCAGTGGTATATATATATTCCAGTGGTATACATATATTGTCCACCCATGGTGGACAGGTTTCAGGGGAGCTTCCAGACTAAGACAGACTTGGAAGAAAAAAAGGGACATCCACTTCTCAAAGAATTGGCCAGTGAAAACCTGATGAATAGCAGTGCAACACTGTCTGATATAGTACTGGAAAACTTTATGAATAGCCCTGAAACATTGTCTCATACAGTGCTGGAAGATGAGCCCCTCAGGTCGGAAGGCACTGGGGAAGAGCTGCCTCCTCAAAGTAAAGTAAAAAAAAAACAAGCTCACTGCTGTGGAGTAAGTCCTGACCCATAGCAACCCCTCCTTGGGTTTCCAAGTCAGTATCTCTAGGGAAATAGATTTCCCAGTCTATCTTCCGAGGAGTGGCTGGTGAATATGAACTATCAGCCTTCTGGTTAGTAGTCAAATGCTTTAGGCACTATGCCACAAGAGCTCCTCAAAGCAGAGTTGTTCTTAATGATGTGGATGGAGTAAAGCTTTTGGGACCTTCATTAGCTAATGTGGCATGACTCAAAATGAGAAGAAACAGCTGCAAACATCCATTAATAATCAGAATATGGGATGTAAAAATATAAATCTAGGAAAATTAGAAGTTGTAAACATGAAGTACAACACATTAAGATTGATATCCTAGGCATTTTTGAGCTGAAATGGACTGGTTTTGGCCATTTTGAATCAGACAACCATATGATCTACTATGCCAAAAATAAGAAATTGAAGAAGAATGGCATAGCATTCATTGTCAAAGAATGTTTCAAGATCTATCCTGAAGTACAATGCTGTCAGTGATTGGATAATATCCATATGTCTACAAGGAAGATGTTTCAGTTACCTAGTGCCACTCTAACAAAAGATACCATAGGTGGAATGAAGACCCTCAATCTTGGGCTTCAGCTTTGCGTTTTTCTACTGGCCCTCTGAAGCTAGAGGCGTTTCTTCACTCAGGCAGCTGATGGCTGCGAAGCTGACAAATCCAATGCCAACAAGGAAAAAGGCACAGTTCCAGTATTACTAAACAACACAGCAGGTCATTAATTTAAGTCCAGAAAAATTCCCGAGATCAGCAGGGCATGGCAGGTGCTAAATAACTACTTGGCTACATGCAGGGTTCAAGCATGCCAAAAAACTAGAAACCTTCCCCAAAGCTGCTTCTTATATACTAGAAGCAGATCACATCTCTAAAGCAGTTACTCAGCTGCTCAAGTAGATTCCACCTGGGAATTGATTGCCAATCTCACCATGGGGAATAACTATACCTAGCTGTCTAGACATTCAACCAGGCTCAGCCAAGTTGACAACAGCCTTAACTACCACAGAAAGAAGACCAGTTAATACTACTATTACTCAAATTTATGCACCAAACAAAGCCAAAGCTGAGGAAATTGAAAATTTTTACCAATTTCTGCAGCATGAAGTTGACCTAACATGTAATCAGGATATGTTGATTACTACTGGTGATTGGAAAGCAAAAGCTGGAAGCAAAGAAGAATCACCAGTAGTTGGAAAATATGGCCTGGTTGATAGAAATGATGCCAGAGATCATATGATAGAATTTTGTAAGATCAGTGACTTATTCATTACAAATACTTTTTTACAACAACATAACTGGTGTCTATAAATGGGGACTTCACCAGATGGACTACACAGGAAGCAGATCAACTACATCTGTGGAAAGAGGAAGTGGAGAAGCTTAATATCTTCAACCAAAACTAGGCCAGGAGCTGACTGTGGAACAGACCATCAGCTAGTCATATGCAAGTTCAAGGTGATGCTGAAGACAATTAAAACAAGTCCATGATAGCCAAAATATGACATTGATTATATCTCACCTAAATTTAGAAACCATCTAAAGATTAATTTGATGCATTGAGCACCAATGACTGAAAACCAAAGGAATTGTGGGATGAGGTCAAGAACATCATCCATGAAGAAAACAAAAGGTCATTAAAAAGACAGGAAAGGAAGAAAAGACCAAAACAGATGTCAGAAGAGACTCTAAAACTTGCTCTTGAGCAGAGAGTAGCTAAAGCAAATGGAAGAAATGACAAGATAAAAAAGCTGAACAGATGATTTGAAAGAGCAGCTCAAGAAAACAAAGTCAATTATTATAATGAAATGTGCAAAGACCTGGAGTTAGAGAAACAAAAGGGAAGAACACATTCAGCATTTCTCAAGCTGAAAAAACTGAGGAAAAAATTCACACCTCGAGCTGCAATACTGAAAGACTCACAGGGATCCAGGTGAGGAGAGGGAACCCAGGCATGCCCAAAGCAACAGGGTGGGAGAGCGAGAGAAAGGGTAGGAAAAGGCCCAGGAACTGGGATAGAGGAGGAGTCAGCCACAGGGACACAGGTAAGGGTGGTAGGAGAGGTTTCCAACAGGGAGACAAACTTGTCTGTCAGTTTGTCCTACCATGGTGATGTGCTGATATGAGTTTTCAGGCTGAGCCACTGGTGTTTCAAACCCAGTGGGATGCACATGGTGCACAGGTATAAGCCCAGCTTACAGACTGAGACAGACTAGGAAGAAGGAAGAGGCCATCCACTTCTCAAAGAATTGGCCACAGAAAACCTTATGAATAGCAAAGAAACACTGTCTGATACATTATCATGCAATTTTATGAATAGTCCTGATAGGTTAGAAGGCTCTCAAAATAGGACTGGGAAAGACCTGCATCATCAGAGTAAACCCAGCCTTACTTAAATGGATAAGGTAAAGCTTTCGAGACCTCCATTTGCTGATGTGGCACCACTCAAATTGAAGAGAAACAGCTGCAGACAGCCATTAATCATCAGAACATGGAATGTACAAAGTATGAATCTAGGAAAATTGGAAGCTGTCAAATGAAACAGAACGTATAAAGATTGATATCTTCAGCATTAGTGAGCTGAAATAGATGGGTTTTGGCCATTTTTAATCAGACAACCATATGATCTACTATGCCGGGAATGATAGTTTGAACAGGAATGGTGTGGCATTCAACATCACAAAGGATATTTCAACATCTGTCCTTAAGTACAATGCTGTCAGTGATAGGATAATATCCATATGCCTACAGGGAAGACCCATTAATACGATTATTATTCAAATTTATGCACCAAGCACCAAAGCCAAAGATGAGGAAATTGAAGATTTTTATCAACTTTTGCAGTCTGAAATTGACCAAACATGCAATCAGGATGTGTTAATTATCACTG
>NW_006921673.1:8285395-8287087 GCF_000298275.1 Orycteropus afer afer | reverse complement strand
CAGACCATCAATTGCTCATATGCAAGTTCAACTTGAAGTTAAAGACAATTAAAACAAGTCCAAGAGAGCCAAAATATGATCTTGAATGTATCCCTCCTGAATTCAGAGATCATCTAAAGAATAGATTTGATGCACTGAACACCAACAACCAAAAACCAGAATAATTTTGGGAGAGTATCAAGAACATTATCCATGAAGAAAGCAAGAGATCACTAAAAAGATGGAAAAGAAGAGAAGACCAAAATGGATGACAGAAGAGACTTTGAAACTTCCCCTTCAGGAGAGAGTAGATAAAGCAAATGGAAGAAATGACAAGATAAAAGAGCTGAACAGAAGATCTCAAAGAGCAGCTCGAGCAGACAAAACCAATTACTGTAATGAAATGTGCAAAGACCTGGAGTTGGAAAACCAAAAGGGAAGAACACACTCAGCATTTCTCAAGCTGAAAGGATTGAAGAAAAAAGTGAAGCCTCGAGTTGCAATATTGAGAGATTCTATGGGCAAAATATTGAATGATACAGGAAACATCAAGGAAGATGGCAGGAATGCACAGTCACTGTACCAAAAAGAACTGGTCGATCTTCATCAATTTCAGGAAGTGGTATATGATCTAGAACGAATGGTACTGAAGGAGGAAGTCAAAGCTGCAATGAAAGAATGGGTGAAGAACTAGGCTCCGGAAATTGATGGAATACCCATTGAGATATTTCAACAAACAGATGCCCCATTGGAGGCACTCACTCAGTTATGCCAAAAGATTTGGAAGACAGCTACCCGGCCAACTGACTAGAAAAGATTCATATTTATACCCATTCCAAAGAAAGGGGATCCCACAGAATGTGGAAATTATAGAACAATATCATTAATATTGCACACAGTAAGATCTTACTGAAGATAATTCAAAAACACTTGCAGCAGTATATTGACAGAGAACTTCCAGTGGTGCAAGCTGGATTCAGAAGAGGACGTGGAACAAGGCATATCATAACTTTTGTCAGATGGATCTTGCTCAAGGCAAAGAATACCAGAAAGATGTTTACTTGTGTTTCATTGACTATGCAAAGGCATTTGATCATATGGATCATGACAAATTATGGATAACATTGAGAAGATTAGGAATTCCCAAACACTTGATTGTACCCATGAGGAACCTGTACCTTGACCAGGAGGCTGTCGTTCGAATGGAACAAGGGGACACTCCATGGTTTAAAATCAAGAAGGGAGTACATGAGGGTTGGATCCTTTCCCCATACTTATTCAATCCATATGCTGAGCAAATAATCTGAGAAACTGAACTATATGAAGAAAAACGTGGCTTCAGGATTGGAGGAAGAATCATTAACAACCTGAGATACGCAGATGATACAACTTTGCTTGCTGAAGTGAGGATGACCTGAGGCACTTACTGATGAAGGTTGAAGAATACAGTCTGCAGTATGGATTATGTCTCATATGTATCCTCACAACTGGACCAATGAGCAGCATCACAATAAATGGAGAGAAGATTGAGGATGTCAAAGAATTCACATTACTTGGTTCCACAATTGATGCCAACAGAAGCAGCAGTCAGGACATTTGACGATGTGTAGCACTAGGAAGGTCAACCGCAAAGGAACTATTTCAAGTGCTGAGGAGCAAGGACGTCTCCTTGAGGACTAAGGTGCACCTGACACAAGCCATGATATTTCCAAT
>NW_006921673.1:8273338-8285295 GCF_000298275.1 Orycteropus afer afer | reverse complement strand
ATTTCCAATTGCCTTGTATGCATGTGAGAGCTGGACAATGAATAAGGAAGACCAAAGAAGAGTTGATGCTTTTGAGTTGTGCTGGTGAAGAATGCTGAAAGTACCATGAACTGCTAAAAGAACTAACAGTTCTGTCCTGGAGGAAGTGCAGTCTAAATGCTCCTTGGAAGTGAGAATGGCCAGACTTCGTCTCACCTACTTTGGTCATGTTGTCAGAAGGGATCATTCCCTGGAGAAGGATGTCATGCTATGTAAGGTGGAGAGTTGACGAAAGAGTGGAAGGTTGTCAATGAGATGGATTGACGTGGTGGCTGCAATGATGAGCTCAAGTATAGCAAGGATCATGGAGCTGGCGCAGACTTGGGCAGTGTTTTGTTCTGCTGGGCATGGTGTCCCTATGAGTTGGAAATGATTCGACAGCACCTAACAACAATAACAACAATGGACAAAATGTTGACTGATGCAGGAAACATCAAAAGAAGATGGAAGGAATACAGAATCACTGTACAAAAAAGAATTGGTGGATGTTCATCCATTTCAGGATGTGATATATGATCAAAAACCAATGGTATTAAAGGAAGACATTGAAGCTGCACTGAAGGAATCAGCAAAAAATAAGACTACAGGAATTAACAGAATACCCATTCAGATGTTGTTCTGGTTACCTAGTGCTGGCTGACAGGAATATACCACAAATGGGATGTCTTTAACAAACAGTTTATTATCTAACAGTTTGGAGGCTTTAAGTCCAAGGTCAAAGTGCCAGGATCTAGGGGCTGGGTGAAAGTCCCTCAACCCTGAGCTTCAGCTTTGCATCCTGCTTCTGGCCCACTGGAGCTAGAAGCTTTTCTTCACTCAGACAACCTCTGGCTGCTGGGACTGACAAGCCCAAGGATGAAAAGTAAAAAGGCACAGTCCTGATGTTACCAAACCACATGGCAGATCATTAATTCGAGCCCATTGAAAGTCCCAAGGTCGGCAGAGCATAGCAGGCTGCTGAACATTGATGACACGGCTACATGCAGGGTTCAAATGTGCCATAAGCTAGAGACTATCCCCAAGGCTTTTTCTTATGTACAGGAAGCAGACCACATCCCTAAGGCAGCTACTCAGCTACTCACAGTAGATTCCACCGTGGAGCTGATTACCAGTCTCTTCACGGGGAATACTACATCCAGCTGCCCAGCCACTCAACCAGGCCCACCCAAGTTGACACACAAACTTAACTACCACAGATGTTTCAACAAACAAATGCTGCACTGAAGGCACTTGTTTGCCTATGCCAAGAAATTTGGAAGATAGCTGTCTGGCCAACTGACTGGAAGAGATCCATATTTATACCAATTCTAAAGAAAAGTGATTCCACAGAATGTGGAAATTATTGAACAATATCATTAATATCACATGCTAGTAAAATCTTACTGAAGATAATTCAAAAATGGTTGCAGCAGTATATTGACAGAGAGCTTCCAGAAATGCAAGTTGGATTCAGGAGAGGACGTGGAATGAGGGGAATCATTGCTGATGTCAGATAGATTTTGGCTGAAAGTAAAGAGTACCAGAAAGATGTTTAATTGTGTTTTATTGACTATGTAAAAACTTTCAATTGTGTGTGGATCACAACAAATTGTGGATAACATTGAGAAGAATGGCAATTCCAGAACACTTAATTATATTCATGAAGAACCTGTACATAGACAAGGAGGCTGTCTTTCAAACAGAACAAGGAGATACTGGATGGTTTAAAAGCATAAAGGGAGGGTGTCAGGGTTGTATCCTTTCACCACACTTATTCAATCTATATGCTGAGCAAATAATCTGAGAAGCTGGACAATATGAAGAGGACCATGGCATCAGGATTGGAGGAAGAGTCATTAACAACCTGCAATATACAGACAACACAACCTTGCTTGCTGAAAGTAAAGAAGACTTGAAGCATTTACTGCTGAAGGTTAAAGAATATAGTCTGCAGTATGGATTACACCTCAACATAAAGAAAATTAAAATCCTCACAACTGGACCAATAAGTAGCATCATGATAAATGGAGAAAAGATTGAAATTGTTAAAGATTTCATATTACTTGATTTCACAATCAATATCAATGGAAGCTGCAGTCAAGACATCAGACAGCATATTACACTGAGCAAATCTGCTGTAAAAGTCCTCTTTAAAGTGCTAAAGAGCAAAGATGTCTCCTTGAAGAAGAAGGCGAGACTAACCCAAGCTTTGGTCTTTTCAGTCACCTCATATGCATGTGAAAGCTGGACAATGAATAAGGAAGACCAAAGAAGAGTTGATGCATTTGAGCTGTGGTGTTCTACTGCTAACCATAAGGCTGGTGGTTCAAACCCACCAGCCACTCCTTGGAAGGAAGGTTGGGCAGTCTACTTCTGTAGTGATACCACCTTGGAAACCCAAGGACGAATCACTATGAGTTGGATCTGACTCGATGGCAGTGAGTTTGGTTTGGTTTTGGTTTTGGTTGGTGAAGAATACTGAAAGTATCATGGACTTCCAGAAGAACAAAAAATCTGTCCTGGAAGAAGTGCAGCCAGAATGCTCCTTGGAAGCAAGTATGACCAGACTTCATCTCATCTACTTTGGTCATGTTGTCAGAAGGGACCATTCCCTGAAGAAGGATATCATGCTTGATAAAGTGGGGGTAAACAAACAAGGGGAAGGCACTCAACAAGATGGATTGACACAGTGGCTTCAACAATGGGCTCTGGTATAGTAAGGATTGTGAGGCTGGTGCAGGACCAGACAGTGTTTTGTTTTGTTTTGTTGTACACAGGGGCACTATGAGTCAGAGCCAACTCGACAGCACCTACCAACAACATATAGATAGATAGATAGATAGATAGATAGATAGATAGATACATACATACATACATACATACATAGTTGTCTAGTACCATCAAGTCTATTAAAATGCATAGTGACCCTATGTGACAGAGTAGAATTGCCCCCATAGGGTTTTCTAGGTTGCAATCTTTACAGAAATATAGAGCCTCTGGGTTGGTTTGAACAACTAATTTTTGGTTAGCAGATATGTTAGACTGGGTTCTCTAGAGAAACAAAACCAGTAAAGCTTATGTAGAGTTGACACACAGCTCCAACTATTGCAGTAGCCAAACACTTAACCATTGTGTCAGCAAGGATACACACATAAGTACATACACACACAGTGGTCTGTGATCTGGAAGAAGTAGCTAATATCATCTGGGAAAGAGACCTGGATTTCAGGTACTGATCAAAAGGGATATTATCCATAACTTTAGAGTTTTAACTTTAGTTCTGGTGATGTAGTGGGTAAGGAGGAGCTCTGGTAACACACTGCCTAAGGCACTTGGCTGCTAACAAGAAGGCTGGTGGTTCAAACCCACCAGCCACTCCTTGGAAGCAAGGTTGGGCAATCGACTTCTGTAGTGATACCACCTCAGAAACCCAAGGAGGGGTCACTATGAGTCAGGTCGGACTCCACAGCCTGTAACAACAACAATAACCCATAACAACAGAAGGTTGGCAGTTCAAATCTACTAGCCACTCCGCTGTAGGAAGATGAGGCAATGTACTTCTGTAAAGATTTACAGCCTTGGAAACCCAATGGGGGTCACTATGAGTCAGAATCAACTCAATGTCAGTGGGCATGTATTCATTTATCACTTGAATAATCAAAATTTAATGTTAAATGCTTTAACACATTTAAAATAAAATAGAAAAAAACACTGAGATCCTAATTGAATTTTTAGGTGTATAATAAAATAAGTATGAAAATAATAGATAAAATGACTGTAAAAATGAAGTTGTTTGTTATTCTCAAATTATCCTAAAATACTCTTTCATACAAATTAGTCTCATAGGACCCACATTCACATTTTATCAAATTATTAATATTTCTAAAAGAATATTTACAACCTAAAATGTCTTTGACTGCAAAAACACATTATCTACAATGGACTCAATTTTTTGCAGTACCATCAGATGAATACAACATTGAATATCAACCAGAACTTTCCTAGCTTTAAGAAAGAGTATTTAACACAAGAAGATTAGATAATATGCAATTCAGTGAGATTTAAGATTTATTTAGGTTATTTAAATATTTGTATTTTGTCAAAAATATATTGAACTAAGATTTCAATGATAATTTTTTATGTTATTAGATTTCCTATCTCTTTATAATCAAGGATAAAGCTATAAGTTCTTGTTTCCTGTATATAAAAAATATTTCTAACTCAAATATCCTGCAAGAGATCCTGCTCACTTCAGCACCACTTTTTTAAAAATGAATTTTACCTGCAATCCTATCTATTTAATTCTTAAGAATGTTCTATTTAAAATTCTGAAGGAGGAATCTCCAAGAACTGCATGTTGCTTCAGAGAGGGGAAGGAGGGACCAGAGATCAATCCTGTGGAGATTCAAACTTGTTTTTTCAGGCAAGTAAGATTTGAGTTTATAATTATCCAGTTGAGTAATTGAGAGCAGCCAAAAGTCATTTCTATTTTAACTTAGGGCATTACATAATTTTTGAAGTAAATTTGCCTCCTTAATTATGTTCATCTACACTGACTCTAAAATGAGTGTGGTTTGCACTCCTGAGCATGTATGGATTGATTTTTAGAGAAAGTGCTCAGACGTGTAAGAGGGGTACACATGGTTTTAATAATGTCTATGGATGCCCTACAAAGTACGCAATCCACATAAGGATAATAAAAGACCTTTTAGCTCACTCAATTATCTGGTTAGATAAATATAAACTCTAGCCAGGCTTCCCTTGTCCACTTAGCACACTTCTGGGGGGCCTCCTTCTGGGTCAGTATGTACAGGCTCTGGGATACACATTCATTGTTATCCCAGGTAAAACATTTTTACAATCAATGAATTGTTAAACCCAATGAAAGTCACTCACACTGTTAATGTTTTTTTGCAGGATGTTCTTACATATGCCCCAGGACAATTTGTAGGCAAGAAGCTAGTCTATGTGAGTCAAGGACAATTACGAACCCTCAGAGCCAAAACTTCTGGCTATCTCTGTCCCGTCCGCCTTCATTTTGCTCCTCTGTTCATCTTTTTCCTTAGAGGCATAGAGTTTTTCCCACAAGGAGCCATGCCAGATTCCAGTTGTCCTAGGACATGATGGTTTCTCAAGGGAATAAACTTCTTTTTAAAGCCAAAGAAAGAATAAAACTAAAGACATCTGAAGCCACTTTCTCCTCCAAATTTTAACTCAACTTCAAATTATTCATAAAGGTTAAGTAGAGTTACATTCATCTAAAGCTGAAAGAGAAGCTGGTTATCACCTAGTTCATAGAAAATGGAGTTCCAGAGAGAATGAGTGATTTGCCTCACACTGTGAGTTGATGGTCAACTTTGGGCTAAAACCCAGTTCAACTGGAACCTAACCTTTAAGAGTTTCATTGACACCCCAAAGGTAAATCTCCTTCTGAAATACATATTTCAGAATTGACCTTAAAACAATTAGCTTGAAATGGTCTGTTTTGGATTTCTCTATGGAATAACTCTTTGTCCAATTCTCTATCCCCTTAGCAAAAACAATTAGGGGTTGGTAATATTTGAAATTTTCTTTCATAATTGTAAACATCTTTTTCTCTAGATGACCTTGTCTCTTATTTTTCCAGTATATTTGAACTCTAAGTGTTTGAATTTTTGCAAAAGTAATATTTCTTGAGCTATTTTTCTGGATCTCTTCAGAGCCCTACTGGGAGAACTATTTGAGCTAAAATACAATAATAAAGAATGGAACTTCTTCCACTGGTAGTATGGTTTCCATTAGAAGATAGTCTATGCTTATGGTTGAAAATCTTATCAGTTGAGTTATGATTGTATGATCAAAAATACTACACATTTACAAAAAGAAAAATACATTAGGGTAAGGTCAGTTTGACTAAAGTGTGATATTTGCAGAGAGAGCCAAGGGTTATTCATTTAAAAGGCCAAGTTAAATAAGACACAATTAAATCTCATTTGGCCTCTCACCCCTCAGGATTCATAAACTCACGTTTTAGTGATTTTGGGGGAATGAGTTTTGCCTTAATTATATCTTGTTTCACTTGGCCTATCTCTTTTACTCAGACTCTTCTGACAGGCAAGTTCAGCAAATATCATACTTCTTTGTGTCTTGCTGACCTTTTTTAAAACTGGCTTTTCCCTTTTCCTTATTAAATGTTTTGGAACAGAGATCATATTTTATTTTGTTTAGAGAGATAAAATAAATGATGAAGATATATTCATCTACATGGTTGTGAGAGGAAAATAGACATCAACAACAGAATTTTTAGAAAAACACAATCCCAACCAGTCCTGAAGACACAGATTTTTGTACTAAGAATGTACATAGTTATTAAACCAATGTTTTCCTACTACATTGTATCATCTCAAAAAGAGATGAAAATTTTCAGAGAAAGGTATCTGAAGTGCCAAGACTTTTCCTTGCACAATACAAACATTTAGAACAAAAGTTTACATTTCAAAGATGCTGAAAGTAAATTGACTCAAAGAGATTGACACACTGTTATATTTCAAGAAGACCTTAAGTTGCCAAGGCTTCCCCTCCAGCAAACCAGCCCCACCTTTAGGTGCCTCTTTGCTTCTAATTTTTTCTGCTCCCACTTTGCCAAGATTTGCAGGAGAAAGACGCAAAGCATGTTGATGAGGCCTACCGCAAAGCCATTTACTTTGTTACTGTGTGGTAGAAAAAACATGGAGTCTGGTGACAGAAAAGCCCTAATCGCCACACTCTCTACATCCTTCCTATAGTTGTTTCATCCATTCTCACAATCTCAAGTGTCATTTATTGATGCCCTTGATCACAACTGTCTGTGCTGAACTGAGCTGGATAAACCCCTAAATTTGATGAAACCTGGATTTAAGTATAACCTCCACAATTTATTAGCTGAGTGACTGTAATCCAACTACTTAAATTATTTGGTTCTTAGTTTTGTCTTTAGTTAAATCAGGGTAATAATCCTTCTCATTCAAGATCATACCACAAAAAAACAGAAACCTTCTGCCATCGAGTCTATTCCAACTTACTGTGATCCCCATTAGATTTCCAAGGTGGTAAATATTTAAGAAAGTAGATTGCTTCATCTTTCTTCCTCAGACTGGTTGGTGGGTTTCAACTCCCAACCTTCTGGTTAGCAGCCAAAAGCTTTAGGCAGTGTGCCACATAGAAAGATACATAATATACATAATATAATTTATATTATATAATAGGCTCTTAAAATATTGATAAAATCAAAGTTGTTCCTTAGTACTTCACATTGTTCCAAATATTTCTGTTGAGTTGATCAAATTGATTGCCTTGCTTCCCTTATGCTAACCTGAAATGGTACACACACCCAAAAAAAAAAATCACCCTACTATCTTTGTTTTCACCCTCACCTTATATACTGCATTAAAAGGCAATAATGAGCTATTCACAATAGCCAAAAGGTAGAAACAACTTAAATGCCCACCAGCAGGTAAATTGATAAACAAAATGTGGTGCATACATGCAATGAAATACTACTCAGCCCCTAGGAGAAATGAAGTCTTGACACATGCTGCAATATGGATGGAGTTGGAAGATAGACATTATGCTGAGTGAAATAAGTCAATCACAAAAAGACAAATATTGTATGATCTAACTTATTTAAAAAGGCAAGAAAAGGTAAATATATGAAGAACAAAGTTTATTAGTGGTTATCAGAGTCAGGATGGAGGAGTAAAAGGGGTTAAATTGTGATGGAAGTATCCCATTGATTAAGGGTAGGGTTACACAATTATTATTGTGTAAGCCAATTATTGTAAGTGCTGCCAATAAGTTGTATTCATGTAAAAAGTAGAATTGGCAAAAGTTGTATGATAGATATATTTACAACAACAAAAAGGGAAGTTGCTGAAGCTGCTTATGGGATTTATATTCTTGATTTGGAGGTTTAGGGTCATGGTTTCATTGGACATCCCAGTTAAATTGGCCTAATAACATATTTAGTGCTTCTGATCTATCTCCTAGTTCTTTACATAGTGCTTTGGGGTCTTAAAAGCTTGCAAATGGCCATCCCAGGCACAACAATTGGTATCTGCTTTTCTAGTGCAACAGAAGAAGTAGGAGAATTAGGAACAGGAGGAGGGTATGAAGGTTGTGGCTAATTGTCTCCATGAACAACTGCCTCCCTTGCACTGATACCAGAAGAACTGAATGGTGCTCAGCTAGCATTAGTGAACATTTTGATATAAGATTCTATAGAAGAATCCTTATCAAAAGAGCGGAAAATAGAATTTCAAATTCTCTTGGACTCTAGACTTCCTGGAGCCATGAAACTTGGATGAACCTCAGAACCTATTGTCTTAATATAATCTTTAAACTTTCAACAAAAATATCCCCCTGAAGTTTTCTTAAAACCAAACACTAGTTTAGTTTAACTAGCAAAGAATGTCTGCCTTGAGCATTATGCTCTTTTAAGAACTTTCTATATGGGATCAAATTGACAACAACCATTCAATAGGTTGTATAGGAGCCTTAAGGGTCAAGGTATCTCTTAATAGGAGAGCAACAACTCAGAAAAAGAGGGTGAGAAGGGTTGCACAACTTCAAGAATGGAATCAATGCAATAAATGGTACTTGGAGAAACTGTGGAGTTAGTATGTTTTGCTGTGTATATTCTCAACAAAAAAAAACTGAAAATAAATAAAATATCTTTTTAAAAGTAATAACGGTTCAGGATAGATGAGGAAAGTCTATGAGAGAACAAAAGTGGGCCTCAGTACAATACAACTAGGAATGAAATTGGTTTAGAATGTTTGATAAATAGTTTAAATAGCTTGAGCCACTAGAGGGAGTGAGCACAGGTATGATTGAAACAGGATAAAAATTGTATTATAATATATTTTACTTAGCAACCATAAATTTTATAGGCAGATATGATAATTTTTCTGTTTTTAAAAATGTAAACACTTAAGAAAGAAATATAGACTGTATAGAATATATAAAAATATTTCTCATCAAACAAAAGTAAAATTTGAACAATATGCTGGCACTATGAATGTTTAAAATTATTAAATGTAGGAATCTGTGACACTTCAGTGCTATTCAGCCTTAGTGAGTTAATTTTATGAGGTAATTCGAGTTGATAGCACAATCCTGATGTGATGTTCTAGACCTGTCCAATCAAAAATCTTGTATTAAATATATCTAATTTCTCATTTAAGAAGGAACTTTAATGATTATTATCTTACAGATTAAGAAAGAGACCTAGAACAGTTCATCAATTTATGCTAGGTTACACATCCAGATGGAAGAATCCCAGAAAGTGTATTTAAAAACTTAGGTTCAGAGGTATAGAAATACATTATAATGATCTGAAAGGGGAGTCACTTAACAGACTCTCTATGTAAGGAAACAAGTGACAACATTTTCTTGTAACTTAGTACATTAAAAAAAAATGCAACATAAAATCACAATTCCACTCTTTGCCATTCAAGTGGAAAATATTTTTGGGAATCTTTTTAATGAAATACATAATCTATATATATAATATGCAAATTTTCATTTATTTTGATAGAAGTGTTAACCAGTGCCATATTTTTAAATACAATCTTCTGATAAGAATTAAGTTTTAAGATAGCAGAATAGGAAGACAAGCTATATAGACCCTCATCAACAAAGGAAAAAGAAACTAATTAACACAGATACAGTAAATAATCTTGGAACCCTTAGCTTTGAAAGTAAGGATACAGAAGTAGATTAAACACCAACTAGTAGAAGAATCTGAATGAAAACAATTAATAGGGAGAAAAAGGGAGCTGAGGACTGTCAGCTATCCTGAGAGCATGAGCAGCCTGGATATTTCCAAGTGGTGCTAGGACCTGAGAATTAAATTAAAAACTGGCCTTGCTCACCAAGGACTACATGAATGACTGTTCTAGTGGCTGATGACTAAAAAGGAAAACAGCAAAGAAGGAGAAAAACTGAGTTGTGGATTTTCAGCTGTCCTGAGGCCATAGCAATTTTGAATATTTATAAGGGGTATGGCCATATTGGATATTTTTTTCATATCTGAAGTGACAGCATTCTAGTTCACATTCCAGGGACCTAAGAATAGACTCTGCTTGCCAAGGACAGCATGAATATACAGGGAGATGACAACTGGAAAGGAGACAGGTGGTGAGTGTATAAGTGCTGCCAACTAGTGAAAAGAGGAGCACAGTACCCTGCATACTTGGATAACATCCAAACAAAACAAAGAAAATGAAAATCCTGGGCAAATCACTGCAACATACAATCATCAATTAAATATAAACAAAAAAAGTCACAATGTCTTGGGTATATAAACAATCACAGTCCACACAAAGAATCAAGACAAAGCAGTAGAAACAAGGGACCAGGTTACAGACCCAGAAGATATCCCTGAGGAAGAAGCAGCATTGGAAATCTCTCATAAGGAACTCAAAAGAATTATATTTATGTACCTTCAATGGATGAAGAGACATATCAAGGAAAACACTGACAAAATTGAAGGAAATCCTAGAACAATTTAGAAAGACAATACAAGAACAAAATGACAAAATAAATGAAAAATTAGAAATGATACAAAATGTACAGATAGAAATCCAGAAGATTACTACTAAATTTTCACAAGTAGATAACATATTGAACAGGCAAAAGAGTAGAATTGAATCAATGGAAGACAGAAGTAATAATATTGAATGCAAATACCTCAATACTTCTTTGGAAAGGGATCAATCAGAAAAAAAGATCAAAACAAAATGAGGAAAGCCTAAGGAAAGATGCGGGATACCATCAAAAGGAATAACCTATGTGTAATCAGAATTCCAGAACAGGAAGAGACAAATAAGACCACAGGAAAAACTGTCAAAAATTTTTTGGAAGAGAATTTCCCTGATATGATGAAAGATGGGAATATATCCATGCAAGAAGTCCAACAAATCCCAAACAGGATGGACTCCAAAAGAAAATCACCAAGACATATCATCACCAAACTCACCAGAACAAAAGAAAAAGAAAGAATCCTGAAAGCAGCATGGGAAAAATGAAAAGTTACCTGCAAATGGCAACTAATAAGACTAATCCCTGATTTCTTGGCAGAAACCATGCAGGTGAGAAAGCAATGGAATGATATATATAAAACCCTGAAAGAAAAAATTTTGCAGGCAAGAATTATATAAAAAAACAAACTCACTGCTGTTGGGCCAATTTGATTCATTGTGACCCCTCCTTGGGTTTCCAAGGAAGTATCTCTACAGAAGTAGATTATCCAATTTTCTTTCTGAGGAGTGGCTGGTGGGTTTGAACTGCCAGCCTTCTGTTTAGCAGTCAAGTGCCTTAGGAACTACTGTCCCTCAATACAACGGTGAAATTAGGACATTTCCAAATAAGCAAAAATTAAGAGATTTTGTTAAAACCACAGCCACCTTACAAGAGATGCTAAAGGGAGTCCTTTGCAGGGAAAACCAACAACTTCAAGCAACAACTGACCATTAACACACATATAACCCAGAAACCAACCCAGGTATGGAAGTATCCAAAGTAAATAAGTTTACAGGATTGTAAATAGGGAATCAGAGACATCAATTGGCAAATGAAGACAAGTACAAACCAAAAAGAAGGAAAAATTTGTATAGTTACAGAACTTCTAAATGGTAAGGAAGTGAAGACAATTGCAAGATAGAATGGACTGTTCTAAACTTGGGAAGAAAACTAAAAATCACAGGGTAACCTCAAAGAAAAATATTAAACTTTCACATTAAAATAAAAAAGAGGAAAAGTAAAAATATTTAGCAAATACTAAAACAATAGCAATAAAGGAAGTTGCAGTGAATTGCTTGATATGGCCCTTCTAGCCATTGTCCTCCATTCTGTGGTGTTTTGTAAATCCCATTATCCATGCCTGTTTGGGGTGGTGTGGTAGTTAAGGTCAGGTATCAACT
>NW_006921673.1:8271488-8272998 GCF_000298275.1 Orycteropus afer afer | reverse complement strand
GCCGTCTGATCTGCTGATCGAGGTTCATCTAACCCCGAGAGTTGGGAAGATCCGCCAGACCTACTCACGGACCTGGGACTCGCCAGCCTGCCAGCCTCCACCACTACTACTACGTGAGACGAACCCTTGGGTGTCTGTGAGTTCTGTGAGGCGTAGGCGTTACAGCGAAATTCAGAACCCTAAGACTGGGGAAATTACTGGGAGGAGGAGGAGGGGTTAATTTCTGAGATGATGGAGTGGCATGGTAGTTTGGACATTTGGGACATCTTTGACCTCCGTCTCATGGGGACCAGCCTCGTGCTGATCTTTCTAAGAGACATTGTTCAAGCAGAAGTGATCCCACAATTCATAAACAAAATTAGCTAATGTCAGAAAATTATATGGAACAAAGAAATCAACAACAAGACCAAAAAAAAAAAAAAAAAAACACAAATAACAAAATGACAGCAACAAATTCATACCTGTCAATAATTACACTGAATCTCAAAGGATTTAATGCACTGCTCAAGAGATAGAGAGTTGCAGTCTGGACAAGAACATGTACCCATCAATATGCTATCTAAAACAGACATGCTTTAGAGAGAAAGACAAAAATAGACCAAAAAATAAAGGTTGGAAAAAGATATATCAAGCAAATGGCAACCACAAAAGAGCAGGAGTGGCAATATTAATTTCTGATAAAATTGTCTTTAAGACAAAAACCACCATAAGAGACAAGGAAGGACATTACATAATGATTAAAGAATTGATTGCACAAGGGGACACAACCATACTAAATATCTATATACCCAATGAAAAACCCCAAAATACATAAATCAGACTTTAACAGACTTGAAAAGACAAAAAGATGACTCCACAGCTATGTTGTTGTTGTTGTTGCTGTTGTTGTTGTTATGTGCCGTCAAGTCAGACCAGACTCATAGCAACCCCTCCTTGGGTTTCCAAGGAAGTATCACTACAGAAGTAGATTGCTCCATCTTCCTTCCGAGGAGTGATTGGTGGGTTTGAACCTCCAGACTTCTAGTTAGCAGTAAAGTGCTTTAGGCACTACACTACAGCTATAGTAAACCAAAAAACCAACTCACTGCCATCAAGTCGATTCTGACTCATAGCAACCCCCTTTGGGTTTCCGAGGCAATAAATCTTTACAGAAGTAGATTGTCCAGTCTTCCTTCTGAGGAGTGGCTGTTGGATTTGAACCTCCAGAATTCTGGTTAGCAGTCAAATAAATGCCTTAGGTTCTGTGCCACCAGAGCTCCTACAGTCATAGTTGTTGTTGTTGTTAAGTGCCGTCGAGTCGTTTCCGACTCATAGCGACCCCACGCACAGCAGAACGAAACACTGCCCGATCCCACGCCAACCCCACAATCCCTGCTATACTCGAGCCCATCATCGCAGCCACTGTATCAATCCATCTCCCTGAAGGCCTCCCCCTCTTTTGTCGACCCTCCACCCTACCAAGCATGACATCCTTCTCCAGGGAATGGTCCCTTCTTACAACATGACCAAA
>NW_006921673.1:8265742-8268573 GCF_000298275.1 Orycteropus afer afer | reverse complement strand
AGGTCTCCAACAGCAGGACAAACTTGTCTGTCGGTTTGTCCTACTGTGGTGACATGTAGACGTGAGTTTTGAGGCTGAGCCTCTGGTGTTTAAAACCCAGTGAGATGCACCTGGTGCATAGGTAACAGCCAGTTTATAGACTGAGACAGACTAGGAAGAAGGAAGAACAGTCATAGTAGGAAACTTTAATACACCACTTTCAATGAAAGATAGAACTGGAAAGAAACTCAACAAAGATGCAGAAGAACTAAACAAGAAAATCCACCAACTTGACCTTATAGACATTTGCAGAGCACTTCACCCTACAAGAGCACAATATACATTCTTTTTCAGTGCACATGGAACATTCTCCAGGATAGGCTATATATGGTAAGACACAAAGCAAGCCTTAATAAATTTTAAAAACATTGAAATACTGCAAAGCATCTTCTAAGATTACAAGACTATAAAATTAGAAATCAACAATAGGGAGATCAATGGAAAAAGAGAAAACACATGGAAACTGAATAACACACTCCTTGAAAATGATTGGGTAATTGAAGAAATACAAAATAAAATTTAAAAATTTCTTGAATCAAACAAGAACGAAAACACAACATACCAAAATCTTTGGGACACAGCAAAAGTAGTGATCAGAGGACAATTTAGAGTGATAAATGCCCACATCAAAAAAGAAGAAAGAGCCAAAATCAACACCTTAATATAATATCTCCAAAAATTATTAAAAGAGCAGCAAAATAAAAGCCTACAGTCATCAGAAGAAAATAAATAATAAAGATTCGAGCAGAAATAAATGAAACAGAAAATAGAAAGACAATAGGAAAAATCAACAAGACTAGAAATTGGTTTTTTGAAAAGATTAATAAAATTGACAAAACCTGGCAAACTTAACAAAGGAAAAGAAAGAAAAAATACAAATAACATGTAGAAGAAATGAATTGGGCAATGCCACAACAGAACCAAGAGAAATTAAAAGGATAATACCAGGATGCTATGAAGAACTATTCTCCAACAAATTTGAAAATCTAGAAGAAATAGACAGATTTCTAGAAACATACTACTTATTTAAACTAACACAGACCGAGGTGGCAAATTTGAACAGACCCATAACAAAACAAGAAATTGAACAGGTCATAAAAACTTACCAACAAAAAAAAAAAGCCCTGACCCAAATAGTTTAACTGGAGAATTCTACTGAATGAACGTTCAGAGAACTGACACCAATCCTACTCAAATTATTGCAGAACATAGAAAAGAATGGAATCCTCCCAAATTTATTTTATGAAGCAAGCATAACCTTATACTCAAAACAATCAAGGACATAACTAAAAATGAAAATTACAGACCCATACCCCTCATGAATATGTTGTTGTTAGGTGTGGTTGAGTCATTTCCAACACATAGCAACCCTATGCACAGCAGAATGAAACACCGCCCAGTCCCGTGCCAGTTCCATGATCCTTGCTGTACTTGAGCCCATCATCACAGCAACCATGTCAATCTATCATGTTGAAGGCCTTCTCCTCTTTCGTCAACCCTCCACCTTACCAAGCATGACATCCTTCTCCAGGGTATGGTCCCTTCTGATAACATGACCAAAGTAGCTGAGATGAAGTCTGGCCATTCTCGCTTCCAAGGAGTATTTATTTCGTATTTACTTCCTCCAGGACTGACCTGTTGCAGTCCACGGTACTTTCAGTATTCTTCGCCAGCACCACAACTAAAAAGCATCAACTCTTCTTCAGTCTTCCTTATTCATTGTCCAGCTCTCAAATGCATATGAGGCAATTGAAAATATCATGGTTTGTGTCAGGCACACCTTAGTCCTCAAGGAGACATCCTTGCACCTCAGCACTTGAAATAATTCTTTTGCAGCTGACTTTCCCAGTGCTATATGTCGTTTAATATCCTGAATGCTGCTTCCATTGATGTCAATTGTAGAAACAAGCAATGTGAATTCTTTGACAACCTTAATCTTTTCTCCATTTATTATGATGCTGCTTATTGGTCCAGTTGTGAAGACTTTTGTTTTCTTTATATTGAGATGTAATCCATACTGCAGACTGTACTCTTCAATCTTCATCAGTAAGAGCCTCAAGTCATCCTCACTTTCAGAAAGCAAAGTTGTGTCATCAGCATATCACAGGTTGTTAAAGATTCTTCCTCCAATCCTGATGCCACATTTTTCTTCATATAGTACAGCTTCTCAGATTATTTGCTCAGCATATAGATTGAAAAAGTATGGGGAAATGATACAACCCTAACACACTCCCTTCCTGATTTTAAACTACCCAGTGTCCCCTTGTTCTGTTCGAACAACAGCCTCCAGATCAATGTACAGGTTCCTCATGAGTACAATCAAGTGTTCAGAAATTCCCATTCTTCTCAATGCTATTCACAATTTGTCATGATCCACACAATAAAATGCCTTTGCATAGTCAAAAAAACATAAGTAAACAACTTTCTGGTATTCTTTGCCTTTAGCCAAGATCCATCTGACAGCAGTTATGATATCCCTTGTTCCACGTCCTCTTCTGAATCCAGCTTGTACCTCTGAAGTTCTCTGTCAATATACTGCTGCAACAATTTTTGAATTATCTTCAGCAAGATCTTACTTGCATGAGATATTAATGATATTGTTGTATAATTTCCACATTCTGTGGGATCACCTTTCTTTGGAATGAGTACAAATATGGATCTCTTCCAGTCAGTTGGCCAGGTAGCTATCTTCCAAATTTCTTGGCATAACCAAGTGAGTGACTCCAGTGGGGCATCCATTTGTTGAAATGCCTCAATGGGTATTCCATCAATTCCTGGAGCCTTGGTCTTCA
>NW_006921673.1:8244112-8265282 GCF_000298275.1 Orycteropus afer afer | reverse complement strand
TGGTGTTCAATGCATCAAATCTATTCTTTAGATGGTCTCTAAATTCAGGAGGGATATATTCTAGATCTTATTTTGGCTCTCGTGGACTTGTTTTCACTGTCTTTAACTTCAAGTTAAACTTGCATATGAGCAGTTGATGGTCTGTTTCATAATCAGCTCCTGGCCTGGTTTTGGCTGAAGATATTGAGCTTTTCCATCTCCTCTTGCCACAGATGTAGTTGGTCTAATCCCTATGCATTCCATCTGGTGAAGTGCTGAAATAAAAGACCTGGACAAAAAATTTCAAAGGGCAGCTGGAGAAAATAAAGTAAATGTGCAAAGACCTAGAGTTAGAAAAACAAAAGGGAAGAACGTACTTGGCATTTCTCAAGCTGAAAGAGCTGAGGAAAAAAATGAATCCTCTAGTTACAATATTGAAGGAGTCTGTGTGCAGAATATTGAATGATACAGGAAGCATAAAAAGAAAATGGAAGGAATACACTGTCACTATACCAAAAAAAAAAAAAAAAAACTGGTCACATTCAGCTGTTTCTGGAGGTAGTATATGATGAAGAGCCTATGGTATTGAAGGAAGATGCCCAAGCTGCAGTGAAGAAATTGGCAAAAACAAGGTTCCAGGAATTGACCAAATATCCTTTGAGATGTTTCAATAAATAGATGCAGCACTGGAGGTGCTTACTCATTTATGCTAAGAAATTTGGAAGACAGCTACCTGGCCAACTGACTAGAAGAGATTAATATTTGTGCCCATTCCAAAGAATGGTGATGAAACAGAATATGGAAATTATCAAACAATATCATTAGTACTACACAAGTAAAATTTTTCTAAAGATAGTTCAAAAACGGTTGCAGCAGTATATTGACAGGGAACTTCCAGAAATGCAAACTGGATTCAGAAGAGGACTTGAAATCATGGATATCATGGCTGATGTCAGATAGATCTTGACTGCAAGCAAAGAATACCAGAAAGACATTTATCTGTGTTTTATTCACTATGCAAAGGCATTTGACTTTGTGGTTCATATCAAATTATGGATAACATTGAGAAGAATGGGAACTCTAGAACACCTAATTGTGCTAATGAGGAATCTGTATGTAGACCAAGAGGCTGTCATTCAAAGAAAACAAGGGTTACTGCGTGGTTCAAAATCAGGAAGGGTGTGCATCAAGGTTTTATCCTTTCACCATACTTGTTCAATTTGTATGCTTAGCAAATAATCTGAGAAGCTGGACAGTCCAAAGAAGAATGCAACATCAAGATTGGAGGAAGACTCATTAACAGCCTGCCATATGCAGATGACACAACCTTGCTTGCTGAAAATGAAACACTTACTAATGATGAAGATCAAAGACTACAGTCTTCAATGTAAAGAAAAAAAAAATCCTTACAAATGGAGCAATAAGCAGCATCATGATAAGTGAAGATTGAAGCTGTCAAGAATTTCATTTTACTTGGATCCACAATCAACACCCATGGAAGTAGCAGTCAAGAAGTCAAACGTCATATTGCACTGGTTGAATTTGCTGCAAAAGACCTCTTTGAATTGTTCAAGAGCAACATTGTCACTTTGAAGACTAAGTTGCACCTCACTCAAGCCATGGTGTTTTCAATTATTTCTCATGCATATGAAACCTGGGCAATGAATAAGGAAGACTAAAGAAGAATTGATTCCTTTGAATTGTGGTATTGGCAAAGAATACTGAAAATACCTTGGACTGCCAAAAGAATGAAGAAATCTCTCTGAAAGAAGTACAGCCAGATTTCTCCTTAGAAGGAAGAATGATGAACCTTCATGTGACCTACCTTGGTCATGTTCTCAGAAGGGACCATTCTCTGGAGAAGGATGTCATACTTGGTAAAGTAAAGGGTCAGCAAAAAAGGGGAAGACCCTTAGCAAGATTGATTGACACAGTGGCTGCAACAACGGGCTCAAGCACAGCAAGACTTGTGAGGATGGCACCAGACCGGCCGATGTTACATTCTGTTGTATATGGGGTTGCTATGAGTTGGAGCTGACTCAACGGCACCGAACATCAACTACAGGGTAATACATTTAGTATTAAATATATTGTTTTTAGTTGCTGTCGAGTCAGCTTCAACACATGGCAACATCATGTATAACAGAACGTTGCCTGATCCTGTGCCATCCTCACAATAGTAGATATGTTTTAGCCATTGCTGTAGCCACTGTGTCAATTTATCTTGCTGAGTTCCTGATTGAGGGTATTCCTCTTTTTCACTGATCCATTAGTTTACTAAGTATGATATCCTTCTCCAGGGATTGGTGGTTCCTGATAACATGTCCAAAATCAGCAAGACAATGTCTCATGATCTTTATGTCTAAGGATAATATAAAATATATTACTTATGTAGAAATGCAATGTGTATGTGTCGAATGAGAGAGTTATTTCTAGTGACAGAACTCCAAGCAATTTTCTCATAATTCTCTATTTTCTAAGTGATCATGAGCAAGCTACTTAAATTCTTTGATTCTCACTTTGGCAAGGTAACATGGGTATCTGCCACCTCATTGTTGTTGTTAGGTGCCATAAAGTCAAGTACTAATCCCAATGAACCATAAATAATGTTGCCCATCTGAATCTGGAGACCACCACAAGAACCCTGAGCAATAACAACTTCAGGTTGGGTCATTGTGCTTCCAAGCTTGGGAGTGGAGTTAATGCTGCCACAAGGGAATTCAGTCTTCACTAGTCCTTAGCTGTATTAGTTTCCTGAGGCTAAAATAACAAAATAGGAGCTCTGGTAGCATAGTGGCTAAGACACTTGCCTGCTAACCAGACAGCTGGCGGTTCAAACCCACCAGCCACTCCTCGGAAGGAAGGTTGGGCAATCCTACTTCCGTAGTGATACTGCCTCGGAAACCCAAGGAGGGGTCGCTATGAGTCGGGTTTGACTCAACGGCACATAACAACAACAACAAAATAACAAAATAGATGGATTATCAGAAAAGAAATATATTGTCTTATAGTTCTGGAGGCTCATAGGTCAATATCATGGTGTCTACAGACACATGTTCTCTCTCAAGGCTTTAGGAAAAGAGGCTTCCCTGTCTGTCTCACCTTTTGGTAATCAATCACAGGTGTTCTCTGGCTTGCAGATGCATCTTCACATGGCTATCCTTCCTCTGTCTGCCTTTCTCTATCTCTTCTCTATTCAGATAGGATTAGGACCCAGCCTAATCCTATATACCTCCTCAGAAGGAAGATGGGGCAATCTACTTCCATAGTGATACTACCTCGGAAACCCAAGGAGGGGTTGCTATGAGTCAAGTCCGACTCAATGGCACATAACAACAACAACAACAATCCTATATACAGGCAGTCCCCAGGCTACAAACATCTGGATTACATGCAATGGTACAACCTCTCCAAAGCCTATTATATTATATTAAAAATATTATATTATATTAAAAATTTGAAACTCAATGATCTGTAAAAACAGACAGGTGCTACTTTGCAAAGTGCATCAAAAATTATTGTTGTTGTTGTTGTCATGTTAATGATGTTTTAGTGACTCTTAAAGTGTTTCTTTTAATGTTTTTTATGCATAGACAGGTACAGTGGTGTTCTGGTTACTTAGTGCCACTCTGACAAGAATATACCACAAATGGGATGGCCTTCACAAACAGGAGTTTATTCTTACAATTTGGAGGCTTTAAGTCCGAGTTCAAAGTGCCAGGCTCTAGGGGCTGGGTGAAAGCCCCCCAACCTCGGGGTCCAGCTCTGCCTCCTGCTCCTGGCCCACTGGAGCTAGAGGCATTTCTTCACTAAGACAGCCACTGGCTGCTGCGGCTGAGAAGCCCCAAGGTTGACAAGTAAAAAGGCACAGTCGCCATGTTACCAAACCACACAGCAGGCCATTAACTTAAGTTCATTGTAAGTCCCAAGGTCAGCAGAGCATAGCAGGCTGCTGAGCAACAACAAGGCTACATGCAGGGTCCAAGCATGTCATATGCTTGAGACCATTCTCAAAGCTTCTCCTTATTTACAGGAACAGATTTAGGAATAGAACTCATTCAAAATCCAGGGACTGTCTGTAACCACATGTCAATTTAACTGATAACATATTCAAGGACATATTTTCCAAATGTGGTCAAATTTACATGTACCAGGGATTAGGACTCCAACATATCTTCCTTGGTTCTAAGGAGCGTTCTGATTGTACTTCTTCCAAGGCAAATTTGTTTATTCTTCAAACAGTCCATTGTATGTTCAGTATTCTTCTCCACAACATAATTCAAAGACATCAATGTTTCTTTGGTCTTCCTTATTCATTGTCCAGCTTTTGCATGCATGGGAAGTGACTGAAAATACTATGGCTTAGGTCAGGTTCACCTTAGTCCTCAAGGGGACATCTTTGTTTTCTAACACTTTAAAGAGGTATTTTGCAACATACTTGCCCTAAGCAATACATCAATCATTTGATTACTTGACTGCTGCTTCCACAGATGTATTGTGGATCCAACTGAAATAAAATCCTTGACAACTTCAATATTTTCTTCACTTAACATGATGCTACATATTGGTCTAGTTGTGAGGATTTTTGCCTTCCTTATGTTGAGGTGTAATCCATAATGAAGGCTTAGTCTTTGATATTCCGAATAAGTGCTTCAACTCTTCTTCACTTTCAGCAAGCAAGGTTGTGTCATCTGCATATTGCAGATTGTTAATGACACTTCCTCTAATCCTGTTGCCACATTCTTTTTCTTATAGTCCAGCTTCTCAGGTTATTCGCTCAGTATACAGAGTGAATATGTATGGTGAAAGGATTCAACCCTGATGCATACCTTCCCTGATTTTAAATGATACTGTATCCCCTTATTCTGTTCAAATGATAGTCATTTTTCTACTTTTCACATGAGCACAATTAACTGTTCTGGGATTTTCTTTCTTTGCAATGTTATCCATATCTGTAATGATCCACACAATCAAATACCTTTGCACAGGAGATAAAACACAGGTAAACATTTTTCTTGTATGCTTTGCTTTCAGCCAAGATCCATTTGATATCAGTAATGATATTCCTTGTTTCATGTCCTCTTCAGAATCTGGTTTGAATTTCTGGCAGTTCCCTATTGATGTACCATTGCAACCTTTTTTAATTATTAATATTAATACTATTGTTCAATAATTTCCTCAGTCTGTTGAATTACCTTTCTTTGGAACAGGCACAAATTTGAATCTCATCCAGTCAATTGGCCAGGTACCTGTCTCCCATTTTTCTTGGCATAGACAAGCAAGTGCTTCCAGCATTGCATGCATTTGATGAAAAATCTCGATTGGCATTTCATTAACTTTGGAGCCTTGTATTTTGCCAATGCCTTCAGTGCAGCTTGGACTTCTCCCTTCAGTATCACCTGTCCTTGATCATAAGCTACCTCCTGAAAAGGTTGAGAGGAGCTCTGGTGATGTTATGGTTAAAGCTTTGGGCTGCTGACCAAAACGTCATGGTTCAAACCCCATGAGAGAAAGATAAGGCAGTCTGCTTCCATAAAGAGTATCAGCCTTGGAAACCCTATGGGCAATTCTACCTTGTCTGATAGGGTTGCTATGAGTCAGAATTGACTCAATGGCTGTAGGTTTGGTTATTTTGGTTTTGAAAACGGTTGAATGCCAACCAATTCATTTTAGTACAGTGACTCTGTGTATTCCTTCCATCTGCTTTTGATGTTTCCTATATTGCTCAATATTTTTTCCTTAGAATCCTTCAATATTGCAATTCAAGACTTGAATTTCTTCTTTAGTTCTTTCAGCTTGTTCTTCAGCTAGGGTGTTCTTCCCTTTATGTTTTCTAACTCCAGGTCTTTGCACATTTCATTATAATATTTTCCTTTGTCTTCTTAAGCTGCTCTTTGAAATCTTCTGTTCAACTCTTTTACTTTATCATTTCTTCCATAACCTTTAGTTACTCTACATTCAACAGGAAGTTTCTGACATTGATTTTGGTGTTTTTTTTTTTTTTTTCTTTCCTGTATTTTTAATGATTTTTGCTTTCTTCAGGTATGATGTCTTTGATGTCATCCCACAATTCATGTGGTCTTCCATCATTAGTGTTAAATGAGTCAAACCTATTCTTGAGATGGTCTCCAAACTCTGGTGGGATGTACTCAAGGTTATACTTTGGCTCTTGTAGACTTGTTTTAATTTTCTTCAGCTTCAATTTGACCTCGCATACAAAGAATTGATTATCTGTTCTGCAGTAGGCCTCTGTCCTTGTTCTGACAGATGATATTGAGGTTCTCCATCATCTCTTTCTACAAATGTAGTCAATTTGATTCCTGTGTATTCTATCCAGTGAGGTCCACATGTATAGTTACTGTTCATGTTGTTGAAAAAATGTTATTTTCAAATGAATAAGTCATTGGCCTTGCAAAATTCTATCATGTGTACAGAAAAGGCATTTGACAAAAGCCAACACCTATTCCTGATTTTAAATTAAAAAAGAAAAAATTCTTAGAAAAATAGATTTAAGAGGGAAATTCCTCAACATAATAAAGGGCATATATGCAAAAACAACAGCCAACATTATTCTCAGTGGAGAGAGACTGAAACCATTCCCCTTGCAAACAGGAACCAGACAAGGACGCCTTCTATCACCACTTCTATTTAACAATTTATTGAAAGTCCTAGCCAGGACAATAAGGCAAGAAAGGGAAATCAAAGGCATCCAAATTGGTAAGGAAGAAGTCAAACTATCCCTTTTTACTGTTGATGTGATTCTATACATAGAAAACTCAAGAGACTCAGCAAAAAATCTGTTGGAACTAATTGAGAGATTTAGCATAGTGGCAAGATACAAGATCAACAAACAAAAATCAGTTGGATTCCTCTACACCAGCAAAAAGATTGCTGAAAAGGAAATAAGAAAATCAATACTATTTACAATAGCTACCAAAATAATAATAATAATAATAAAATACTTGGGAATAAATCTCACTTGAGACACAAAAGACCTGTACAAACTATAAAACACTACTTCAAGAAACCATAAGAGATCTACATATATGGAGGAACATACCATGTTTATGGATAGGAAGAATGAACATTGTGAAAATATCAATATTACCCAAAGCACTCTATACATTCAATGCAATCCTAATCCAGATCCCATCAATATTCTTTAAACACATGGAAAAACCAATCACTAATTTTACATGGAAAGGAAAGAGACTTCAAATAAGCAAAGCACTATTGAAGAACAACAACAAAATAGGAGGTCTCATACTCTCGGATCTCAAAACCTATTATACAGCCACAGTAATCAAAACAGCTTGGTATTGGTATGATGGCAGGCACATAGACTACTGGAATAGAATTAAGAACTCAGAAATAAATTCATTGACCTATATTCCACTGATTTTTGACAAAGGGCTGCAATCTATTAAATGGGAAAGAGATGATCTCTTTAACAAATGGTACTGGCAAAATTGGGTGTCCATTTGCAGAAAAATGAAACAAGATCTGTACCTCACACCATACACGAAAACTAACTCCAGATGAATCAAAGACTTAAATGTGAACCCTAAAACTATGAAGTTAATCAAGGAAAAAATAGGGGCAAACTTAGAGGTCTTAATATATGGCATAAATAGACTGTCAAGCATACCCAAATTGCACAAACAGCAGAAGATAAACTAGATGATAGGCACTTTCTAAAAATTAAATTTGTATGTGCTTCAAAAGACTTCTCCAAAAGAGTCAAAAGAGAACCTACAGATTGGGAAAAAATATTCAGCAATCACCTATCTGACAAGGGACTTATCTCTAAAATTGATAGAGAACTCCAACACCTCCACAACAAAACAACAAACAATCCAATGAAAAAAAAAAAAATGGGCGGAAGACCTGAATAGACACTTCACCAAAGAGGATATTCAGACAGCCAACAAACACATGAAGAAATGTTCACAATCATTAGCATTTGTTGTTTTTGTTGTTGTGCACTGCCGTCCAGTCGGATCCAACTCATACCAACCCCTCCTTAGGTTTCCAAGGCAGTATCACTACAAAAGTAGATTGCCCAACCTTCCTTCCAAGGAGTGGCTGGTGGGTTTGAAGAGCCAGCCTTCTGGTTAGCAGTCAAGTGCCTTAGGCACTAAGCCACCAGAGGATTAGCCATTAGAGAGATGCAAATCAAAACAACAGTGAAATACTATCTGGACCCAGCAAAGTTCAACAAAACAGAAAATAACAAATGCTGGTGAGGAAGTAGAGAGATTGGGACTCTCCTACACTCCTGGTGGGACTGTCAAATAATCCAACCACTGTGGAAAGCAGTATGGTGATTCCTTAAAAAGTTGGAATTAGTAATACCATTTGATCCAGTAATCCCATTACTAGGTACATATTCTGAAGAAGTGAGAAACAGGACAAGAACAGATATATGCACATCCATGTTCATCACAACACTATTTATAATAGCAAAAAGATGGAAACAGCCTTGGTGCTCATTAACAGAAGCATGGATAACCAAACTATGGTACATACACACAATGGAGTACTACACAATGCTAAAGAATAATGTAGAATCTGCAAAACACCACATAACGTGGATGGACTTGGAGGACATTATGCTGAGTGAAATAATTCAGTCACAGAAGGACAAATAGTGTATTAGTTCATTATTGTAAAAAGTCAAAGAAATGCTTATATATGGAAAGAAACTTTCTTTTTTGCTTACCATGGATGGGAGGGAAGGTGAAGAAACACTGCAAAAATAAAATTAAAAAAAAAAAAATCTATTGTGTAATTTCCTGCAGTGTTTCCATCACCAAGGCCATATTTCCCAGTTAAATATCCTTTTTTGTTTCTAACTTTCACATTACATATTCACCAATAGTTATCAATGTATCTTGATGTATGCTTGATCAATTTTAGACTGCAGAAGTGATAAAAAAATATCTTCAATTTCTTTCTCTTTGGCATTAGTGGTTTATGTGTAGTTTGAATAGTGGTCATATTAACTCATCTTCCTTGTAGGTGTATGGATATTATCCTATCACTGACAGCACTGAACTTCAGAATAGATCTTGAAATGTTCTTTTTGATGATGTATGCCACACCATTCCTCTTCAATTTGTCATTCCCAGCATATTGGACCATATGATTATGTGAGTCAGATGGCCAATAGCAGTCCATTTTAGGGCACTAATATCTATAATATAGATCTTTGTGCATTTTGCTTCTGTTCTGACAATTTCCAATGTTCCTACATTCATATTTTGTACATTTCATATTCCAATTATTAACAGATGTTTGCAGCTGTTTCTCCTCATTTTGAGTCATGCCATATCAGCAAATGAAGGTCCCAGAAGCTTATTCCATCCACATGATTAACGTCAACTTTTCTTTGAGGAGGCTGCTCTTCCACTTTTGTAGTTTGAGTGCCTTCCAATGTGGGGTGTTTATCTTTCAGCATTATATCCAACAATGTTCCTCTGCTATTCGTAAGATTTTCACTGCCCAATTTTATGAGCAGTAGATCATCAGGTCCTTCTCCCTAGTCTATCTTATTCTAGAAGCTCCATTGAAACCTTTCCACCATGACTGACCCTCCTGCTATTTGAAACATCAGTGTCATAGCTCCTAGCATCACAACAACACACAAGCCACAACAGAACAACAAACTGACAGGCAGGTGGTGGTCTACTCCATCTGCCTGTGTGAAATCCTCATAAATATCAGTTCATTTGTCTCAGGCCATGAGAGTTACATTTTATATTAACACTAAATAGGAGTCCTTGTGTAGCTGTTTGTCATTTTTGATCCATTTTTCTGAATTAAGCATATAACATTGCTTAATAAAGGCAAATTTAAAGTATGTAAATAACAAAGAATGATGTATAAATATGACATTGTAAATGAAATGATTAACACAGTCCTTGTCTTACATGTACACTTTTAAAAATATATTTTTTTGAGATATAAATAATTCCTGTGAAATATTAAATAATTATAAATTTCAAAATTTAGGAAATGTGAGTAAAATTGTTCCATTGTTCTCCCTGAAATCATCACACTAGCTGTGGACCACTTCGTAGTCCTCTGAGGCCCCCACTTGTCCATGGGCAAAGTGTTAGAGAAAACTAAAAAAGGCTTAAGTTATAGCTTCTTTGCCAATTAAGTGAAGAATTTGTACTTCAGCTGAGGGGTTATTTCTGACTTGAGACCTTTATACCCCTCATTTAGTTTCATGAATGGAAAACTATTTCAAACAGAGAAAGGTATTACAGTATGAACTTGATTGTACAGTTTATTTTTACCAACTTTTTCCACTTTGGCTTACTTAATCCCCAACGACACAATCCCAGACACTACCCACTATTAATCTCTGAAAATTCAAATAATTGTCAGAACTTTTTTTTCAAAATCTAATGAAGTTAAGACGATATTAGTCTTGATTAATATTCACCACAAATGTTCTAGACTAGAAAACAGAAGGAAGACCAATCAGTGGGTGGAATTAACAAGAGATGTGATATGTTTTGTGGAGGAGGGAGGTGGAGAGACATGTGGAAGTCAGCAAAAGTGACAGTGACAGCTATGCAGGAGTGGCAAGCTTCTGCTAGAGGAAAGTGGGTCCTTTCAGGAGGTATTCAGTGACATCATTAATAATAGTCTGTCTAGGATTCTGCAGAAGGCATTCTAAATTCCTTCAAAAAAGATTCTATCACAAGTAGAAATCAAAATGTAAGGCCTTGGTACTAATGAGTCAATTATCAACTCTTATGATAGAGTAGAACTGCCCCCACAGGGTTTTCTAGTCTGTGATCTTGACAGAAGCAGATCACCAGGTCTATCTCCCATAGAGCAGCTGGATGGATTCAAACTGCCGGTCTTTGAGTTAGCAACTGAGTGCTTCACTATTGTGCCACCAAAACTTTTTACAACAGATTACCAACCAATACAAGTAAATTCACACACACACACACACACACACATATTCAAATAATTGAATTTTTAGATCTATACCACACTTTCCACATATTATGTACTTGCTACTATATATAAATACTATTTATTTCTTAACTTATTGTTGATTTCAACTCATTGTAACCCTATCGGACAAAGTAGAACCACCCTATAGAGTTTCCAAGCTGTCAATCTTTACAGACTGTCATATCTTCCTCCCACAGAATGGCTTTGAACCACCAGTCCTTGGATTAGTGCTTAACCACTTGCCACCAAGGCTCCTATTTACTTCCTACATGACACCAATCAGTGTTCAGGAAAGTAGATTAGAAACCACATGGCTGAATTCCCTAAGACCTGGCCAGATACTTGTCTCACCAAATCAGTAGGCATAGTTTCCCTTTCTTGCAGAGCTCTATGGAGAAAGCATATAATTCTAACCTCTTATCATAGTTGGAAAGGAGCTCTGGTGACATAGTGGGTAAGGCATTTGGCTACTAACCAGAAGGTTGGCAGTACAAGCCCACCAGCTGCTCCATGGGAGGAAGATGGGGCAATTACTTTCATAAAGATTTACAGCTTTGGAAACTCAATGGGTGTTGCTATGAGTCAGAGTCAACTCAATGACAGTGGGTTAGGTTTTTAGTTTGGATCATAGTTGGAAAGGAGTCCTGGTGGTGCAGTGGTTGATAATTCTCTCAATAACATAAAGTTCAATGGTTCAAACCCACCAGACACTCTGCAGAAGAAAGATGTGGCAGTCTGCTTCCATAAAGATTACAACCTTGGAAATCCTATGGGGCAATTCTACTCTGTCTTATATACTTTCTGTGAATTGGAATTGACTGAATGGTAATGGGTTTTTTTGAGTATCATGATTAAAAAGGTACCCTGTGTGGGTTTGAATGGTTAATTACTCAGATTCAAAGCCACCCAGAAGCTCTGTCAGAGGAAGATCTGGTAATCTGCTTTCCTAAAGATCACAGCCAAGAAACACTATGAGGCAGTTCTATTGTGTCATCAACTTGACAGCACACAATAATTATGGTTGGAAAATAAGGACATAGAAAATTAGACATTTTAAAAGAAAAATGTGTAAATATACTTCCTATCTAATGATCAGAAAGATATTATTATATAGAAAGTTGAAAAAAATTCATATTATGAAAGTCCATAAATAACTATATTGCATGTGGCACAGTAATTTCAAATACATAAATGGAAAGCCCAAACTATTTCTTAATAGAAAATATTCTTCATCTCCAGATGGAATTTTATAGTCCCTAATTCCTTACTCATGCTGTCAAGTTGATTTAACAGATATCAAAGCCTCCATAAAAATTATATGTAAGAGAAACAAAATTGGTTGATTTTTTATTTAAGGGAAGAACAGAGAAAAGATCTTTTTGACTTAACCTCAGATACACGATGTTCTCCTGGGTATCATGATTTCTCTTATCCCTGGACCAGATCCTGTTCTCCTTTGGTGACTCTCTGGCTCCCAGAGTGAGGAAGAATTACTCCCTACTCTTTTGTGTTACATTGTTAGAAGAACACAATGAAATGATGTTACGTATGTGTGACAGGATTCAGTAAGGCAGCTCTTTATCATTTTCCTCAAAATCTCCTTACTCTCCAATGAGCCTCTAAAGGACGAGAAATCCTGATTGACATCATACGATACTCAGATTTGTCCCTCTCCTGGGAAACTAAAGTATGCTTGGAGCCTTCATCTCTAGCAGCTTTCTCCTGGGAGGATCTTCCTGGAATTTTACAGACAGCCTTGGGTAGGATAGCTCACTATAGTCACAGAAATGTCATATTTACCTGAACTCCAAGTAAGGACCTATGCACATTCTTTTCCAGGAAGCTTTTCAAAGTCCAAATAAATAAATTCCAAATGTGACCACCCCAGCATGGGCTACATAGCTCCAGCCATGCCTGAGTATGCCAGAGTCAAATAAGTCCTGCACTATAGAGGAATCATAAGATTCTGATAATGGATAGAAAACAAATTTGTGCAGAAAAATTAAAAAATAATAATCATGTAAATTAGGATAACACATATGGAGGAAAGGCAGATAATCAAAGCCATCCTTAGCAAAACTTAAAAGTTCCGTTCTGTCATGATCTGGAGGCTAGATCTTAAAGTCACCATTTAGAGTCTTCTAAAAACATTAATTAGTAAGGTGCTATAGCCAAAAAGTAAGTAAAATTCAGGCATTGCCATGAAAGGGTATTAAAAACAAACAGTATTGCATCTCAGTATTATAGCCTGAATACTACCTGTAGTTCTGGCTACTAAACTTTTAATACAGATTCAAGAGAATGCAAACAGTCCAGAGAAGGATGAACAAGAGGTTCTGGATATATAAGTTTTTGCTAATAAAGTATATGAACACACTCAGAATGCTTTCAGAGACTCGGTTACCCATAAGGGAAAGAAAAACAACACAAACCTGGTGATCACCTCCCCCCTGATCATCACTTTCTTCTTTTTAAAACTTCCTGTGTCCTTTGAACATGATTTCACATCACTGTTTGACCATTTCATTTCTTCTCGCATTACAAGATATTCCAGACTCATCTTGTAATTTCCCTCCACAAGCCATATCAGTCATTTCTCCAGATAGTCATTTTATTTTTGTACAGGAAAGGATAGAGTTAAACAAAGTATTTCTAAGTCTAGAGTAAGTCTTGGATTGTTTTCTTATATTTTAAGTCTCTTTCTGATCCTAATACATGGAGACACTTGCCACAAAGAAAGTTATTTTTTAAAAAAAAATTAAAAAGATTTACAGAACTGTATTTAAACTTTGGGTGAGGTAAACTTAGTTGTAATTTCTCCAGCTAACTTCTGGCCTGCTTACTATTCTTGCTCCACATATATCAAGAAATAAATTTCCCTTGGAGACCAGAGGATTTCATCCACCATTTCAACAAAATATTAAATTATGTGATTCTTGGTGGAAAGTAACAAAAGCCCTCTTCTTAAGGGATTACTTTCAACATTCAGAGAGTTCCAAAGGGCTAGATCTCTAGTCTGAGTATTTAGTATAAAATATTTCAGCCCTACTGAAGAAAACTTAGACACAAACATAACTCATTACTCTAGGGTATAGACTTTAAACTTTTTAGGAGAATATGATTTACATTCAAGTTGAATGTGGCAAAGGTTACTAGCTCTTTTCAATATCCATCACATCTTCTTTCTTAAGTAATGGAGCCCCCAAATTTTAACTGGGCACACAGCTACCGAGAGGAAAGTTAGGCTTTCCAGGATCCTTTAAAGCTAACTGTGATGGTGTGAACAAGTTCTAGCCAATGGGTTATGAGTAAAGATGGCATTTACAACTTTTGAGTTATATTCTTAAAGAAATAGGTCATGCTCTCCACTTCCCCTTTTTCTTCTGTCTGATGGTTGGAACATGGACATTCTAGCAAGAGCTAGAGAAGCCATCTTAGGCAAAAACATTGAAGTCATGTTGAAGAAGACAAGGCAACAAAGTAGATGGTACCTTGGCTTTGACACCATGGAGCTCTCAAATTAGGTATAGTCAGTTTATACTTAAGCTGCTTCATTAAAAAGAAATAAACTTCTGTTTTCCTTAAGCTTCTGTTATTTTAGGATCTTTCTAAGAGGATTTGAATGTACATCTAACTAAAATAGATTTAGTGTCTGGAAGTGGGACTGCTGTAACAAAAGATATATGTGATATTAGCTTAGCAATTGGAAAGTGAACAACAAATACACATATCACTGGAACTTAGATCATCATTTCTGCCTATCCCATAGTGAGTTATTGGTCTTACATCAACCCAAACATACTCTTTGATTCTGTAACATTCAAAACCTAAATCACTGCCACTAAATAAGTTGCTCTCACAAACCATTTTAGTGAAGGTTCCTCAGGAAATGATGAAACTGATCTAAAACCTGCAACTCTTTTACGCTATACCCCCTGGTTTTAGTAGTTTCTTATTTTTTCTCATTCCCATCCCAGACTGCCTTCTTGGTGACCAGTGATCGTAGAGGTATATCTGTTGTTCCAACATAATTTTTCCTTTCCAAGTAAGTCCTAAGACTAGCAATCACAGCTCTGATCTGATTAGATCTGGGCTTGGTTCAGTGCTACAACCCAACCCTACGTTCTTTTTCCCTGCCATTGCAGCTATTATGGATAATGGTAACCAAGCAATTGTAAGTCTCACCCTTTTCTTATCACTCTGTATTTCCATATGCATGCAACTAGCCATATCTGGTTAAGCCAGAACGGACAGCCAGCCTGGTGGACTGGATAAGATTTGCAGTGAGGTTTGTTTACTCTGAGAAGGGAAGTTGCCTCCCTTCTGCTCTAAGTACTGCCTGGAACACTCCAGGGGAAGCAGCTAATGTGCTGCTTATACAAGGCATGTTGGAGTGGCTTTATGGTTACCAGGATTTTCACCCTGATATACCCCTTAGGCGGAGGGAGTTCTGGTAGCATAGTGGCTAATGCACTTGCCTGCTAACCAGACGGCTGGTGGTTCAAACCCACCAGCCACTCCTCGGAAGGAAGGTTGGGCAATCCTACTTCCATAGTGATACTGCCTTGGAAACCCAAGGAGGGGTCACTATGAGTCGGGTTTGACTCGACGGCACATAACAACAACAACATGCCACTTAGGCAGGTAATAAGTATGCCCCTTACACAGGTCATGGCAGATATGGTAATCAAGGGAACCCTTTCTATGTGTGTTCTGGTTACCTAGTGCTGGTCTGACAAGAAAATACCACAAATGGGATGGCCTTAACAAACAGGAGTTTATTCTCTGACAGTTCAGGAGGCCAGAAGTCTGAGTTCAAAGTGCCAGACTTTAGGGGCCAGGTGAAAGCCCCTCGACCTTGGGCTTCAGCTTTGCCTGTTGCTCTTGGCAGACTGAAGCTAGAGGCATCTCTCCACTCAGGCAGCTACTGGCTTCTGAGGCTGACAAGCCCAAGGTCAACAAATAAAATGGCACAATCCTGATGTTACCAAACCACACCGCCGGCCATTAATTCAAGTCCACTGAAAGTCCCAAGGTTGGCAGAGCATTGGCAGGCTGCTCAACAATGACACAGCTACATGCAGGGTTCAAGTATGCCATAAGCTAGCGACCATTCCCCAAGCTTTCTCCTTATATACAGGAAGCAGACCACAGCCCTAAGGCAGCTACTCAGCTCACAGTAGTAATCTACTCACAGTAGATTGCATCATGGAGTTGATTACCTGTTTCATCATGGGGAATATTACATCCAGCTGCTCAGCCACTCAACCAGGACCAGCCAAGTTGACACACAAACTTAACTACCACGTGTGGGTACTCCCATATAACTTTGCTAGTGCAAAAGAACAATAATACAAGGAGCCATGTTGGATCCCTTGGCACAGCTTCCCTGCATGGGTCTTACAGATGCAAGAAACATAAGAATGATTAATAGGAGAATGGGAAGAGGCAGTGCAGAAAGAACTTACCTCAGCAGGTCAGAGATTTTTCAACGGTTTTTAAGTAAAAGGATGAATATAGTAAACATTGATGGAGTTGAGACAAAGGTGCTAATGCAGCAGTATAAGAAGTTGGGTGGACCAACGGAAACTCCTGTTGCACCCCTAACATTAAAAGAGGCCTAAACAATTCCTGGTGGTGTAGTGCCTAAGGCATCTGACAGCTAACCAGAAAGCTTGTTCAAACCCACCAGCCACTCCTCAGAAAGAAGGTTGGGCAATCTACTTACGTAATGACATCGCCTCAGAAACCCAAGAGACGTTGCTATGAGTCAGACTTGACTCAGTGGCAGTGGGTTTGGTTTGATTTTAAACAAGTCCATTCTATTTACTCCAATCAGGAGGAATTTAATGACAGGAAGACCCACCTAGGACCAGATGATGTAGATGCTCACCTAGTTAATGAAGATAAGGACTAATGAGGGGAACAGAGTCTTCTAGTCCAGTCTTCAGCAGGGAACCCAATACCATATGCACATTTGTTGTTGTTGTTGTTATGTGCTGTGGAGTCGGACCCGACTCATAATGATCCCTCCTTGGGTTTCTGAGGTGGTATCACTACAGAAGTAGATTGCCATACCTTCCTTCCAAGGAGTGGCTAGTGAATTTGAACCACCAGCCTTCTGGTTAGCAGTCAAGTGCCTTAGGCACTATGCTACCAGAGCGCCTCCATATGCACATGAGTGGGAAAAATTGCCCAAGAATGGGGAAAAGAACTTCTTGGGCTCCTGGACACAGAAGCCCAATATACTGACATCCAAAACCTGACGATGAAATCTTGAAGGGGCTTTAGGTTAGACTGGGGGGATATAGAAATGCAATTGCTGTTGGGACTAAGGTAAAAGTTTGGATGATAATTGGAAGATTTAAACAGATGTTGCATGATGTAGTTTCTCCTCCCTTACCTGAATGTATTATTGGTATGGATATTATGCCTAATTTGGGAAAACTCCCTCTATCTGATATTATAAAGCTGAAGGCATGTGAGTCTGCCCTTAGACCAGTATTGATTGGGCATGCTAAATGGGAGTCATTAGAATTGCCCAAACTGACTCAGGTTTTTAATTCAAAACAGTATAAGATACCTGGTGGACAAAAGGAGATTACTGCTCTCATTAAAGATATGCTAAAGGCTGGACTTTATGAAGAAGAACACATTGGAGAAAGACTTATTAACAATCTGTGATATGCAGATGATACAACCTTGCTTGCTGAAAATGAAGATGACTTGAGGGACTTAGTAATGAAGATTAAAGACTAGAGTCTTCAGTATGGATTACATATCAACATAAAAAAGTGAAGATCCTCACAGCTGGAAAATAAGCAAATCATGATAAACAGAGGAAAAAAATGAAGTTGCCAAAGATTTAATTTTGGTTGGATCTACAATGAGCAACTATGGAAGCAGCAGTCAAGAAATCAAATGACATATTGCACTAAGCAAATCTGCTACAAAAGAATCCCTTTCAAGTGCTAAAGAGCAAAAATGTTACTTTGAAGACTAAGGTGCCCCTAACCCAAGCCACAGTATATTTAATTACCTCGTATGTATATGAAAGCTGGACAATGAATAAGGAAGACCAAAGAAGAGTTGATGCTTTTAAATTGTGGTGTTGGTGAAGAATACTGAAAGTACGATGGACTGCCAAGAGATCTAACAAACCTGTCCTGGAAGAAGTGCAGCTGGAATACTCCTTGGAAGTAAGAATGGTCAGACTTCTTCTCACCCACTTTAGTCATGTTCTCAGAAGGGAACATTCCCTAGAGAAGGATATCATGCTTGGTAAACTGAAGGGTCAACAAAAAAATGGAAAGATCCTCAACAAAGTGAACACAGTGGCTGCAATGATGGGCTCAAGTATAGCAAGGATTGTGAGGATGGTGCATGACCAGGCAGTGTTTCATTCTGTTGTACATAAGGTCATTATGAGTTTAATTTGTTACAGTGGCACCTACCAACAACAACAACAAAGACTGGTATATTGGTGCCAACAAATTCCCTGTATAACACCCCTGGATGGCCCATGAAAAAGGCAGATGGCTCATGGAGACTGACAGTAGACTACCGAGGCCTAAATGAAGTGCTGCCACAAATGGATTCAGCTGCTCCAGACATGATATCAATTTAGCAGAAAATACAGCAGTCTAAAGAAGCCTGGTACTCAGAGACTGATCTTGCAAATGCCTTTTTCTCAATCACAGTCTTGGAAAAGAACTAGCCACACTTTGCTTTCACATGGACAGAGTCTCAATAAACTTTCAGCATTTTGCCACAAGGCTATTTGAATTCACAAACTTACTATAATGGTTTAGATAGAAGAGACTTGGATTTGGTGCAGATTTCAATTATGATGATACATTACATTGATGCCATTATATTAATATCAAACAGAGAAGAACAGGCTAGTGCAGACATGAAAACAGTGGTGGCCACATGACCAACAGAGGCTGGTTAATAAATCCAGCAAAAATCCAGGCCCCTGCCCAGTGAAATTCTTGAGAATAACTTGAGCAGGAGCATCTGTGATATTTCACAGGAAACCAAGAATAAGTTGCTGTCACTACCTACCACCAACACTAAGCAGGAAGCCCAATGTTTAGTTGATCTATCTGGGTTGTGGAGAACACATATTCTACATCTGGGAATATTGCTGGGTCCCATCCATAAAACCACTTGCAAGAAAGCTGCATTTGAATGAGGGTTTGAGCAACAGCAAATTATGTCTGAATTACAGAAAGTAATCTCACTTTCCTTGCCTTTAGATGCTTATGATCATATTCAGTATGATTTTGGAGGTGTCTGCTACACGTTTTTATGCAGACTGGAGCTTATGGCAAAAACCTGAGAATGCTGCCCTACGGCAACCACTGGAATTATGGACTAGAAAGATTCCAGACACTGTAGCATGATACATGCCATTAGAAAGGCAATTATTTGCCTGCTGTTGGACATTGATTGAGACTGCCTCAATGATAGAAGGACATAAAATCATCATGAGACCTGATATAACCATAATGTATTGGGTGATGTCAGAGAAACAATATAAGGAAGGTGGTGCCCAAAATAGTTCCATAATAAAATAGAAATGGTTCATACAAGAACAAGCTACTGGGGGAATGCAGGGAGGCACCAACTGTATCCATGAGCAGGTAGCCACTTTTCCCATAGGTACTACATTGGAACCACCTGAGAAGCTGGTGGTCACATGATAGGATTTTTCAAGACCAACAACTTATTCAATGTGAATACCTTTTTCAACAACATGAACTGCAGCTATACACGTGGACTTCACCAGATGGACTACACAGAAAACAAATCAACTACATCTGTGGAGAGAGGCAATGGAGAAGCTCAATTATCTTCAGCCAAAGCTAGGCCAGTAGTTGACTGTGGAACACACCATCAAATGATCATATGCAAGTTCAAGTTGAAGCTGAAGACAATTGAAACAAGTCCACAGGAGCCAAAATATGACCTTGATTATATACAACCTGAATTTAGAGACCATCTAGAGAATAGATTTGATGCATTAATACCAATGATCAAAAACCAGAGAAATTGTAGGATGACAACAAGAGTATCATCCATGAAGAAAGCAAAAAGTCATTAAAAAGATAGGAAAGGAAGAAAACACCAAAATGGATGTCAGAAAAGACTCTGAAACTTGCCCTTGAATGGAGAGTAGCTAAAGAAAATGGAAGAAATGGCAAGATAAAACAGCTGAAGAGATTTCAAAGATCAGCCCAAGAAGATAAAGTCAATTATTATAATGAAATGTGCAAAGATCTGGAGTTAGAAAATCAAAAGGGAAGCACACACTCAGCATTTCTAAAGCTGAAAGAACTGAAGAAAAAATTCAAGCCTTGTGTTGCAATATTGAAAGATTCTATGGAAACTTCCAGTATGATGGCAGAATAGGCAGACAAGCTCCACAGACCCTCTTCAAGAAAGAAAAGAGAAACCAGCTGACAGAGATACAGAAGATAATCCTAGAGCCCTGAGCTTTGAAAGGAACTATACAGAAGTGGATGAGGCAACAACTAGTGGAAAAACCTGAACAAAAACAGTGAATACAGAGAGGGTTGGAGCAGTGGACTGTCAGCTACTCTGACAGGACAAGCAGCCTGAATATTTCCAAGTGTTATTGAGACTGAGAATTGACCTAAAGATCAGCCCTGGTCTCCAAGGGCTGCAGAGATAACCATGCTGGTGGCCTATGACTAGGAAAGGAAACAGCAAGGAGGGAGACAACTTGAGCTGTGGACTTTCGGCTGTACAGAGGGCACAGCCATTTTGATTGATTGCAAGTGGCAGCCATTTTGGATACTTAAAGTGACCAAGGTTACACCCTTTCATTTTTTTATTATTTATTGTGATTTGGGTGAAGATTTACAGAGCAAATTCACTTTCCATACTTTCACATATACTTTGTCTCATGTCATTGACCACAGTGTCCCACAATGCAACAGCTCTCCTCTAACTTCCTCCCCATAGTTACCTCTTCCCAGTGTCCATCCCTCCATACTTTCCTGCCCCCTGAGCTGTCTCCCTGTGCATAAGCAGCCATTCCTTCTCCCATGATTGTTCTCTCCAGGGCATGTGTGTACTTGAGGTAAATGTTTAACTCACATGCCTGTACTTTGTTTGGCTGGAAACCCCAGGTGTGGGTTTAATTCCAGACCTGAAGGGCAGTTAGGGGCCATAGTCTCAGT
>NW_006921673.1:8232876-8242277 GCF_000298275.1 Orycteropus afer afer | reverse complement strand
ATCTTGTTTCATTTTTCTGCAAATGGATCTCCAGTTTAAGGTTGCACCCTTTTTGAATTTTTGCAAGCAACAGCAATTTGGATATTTAAAGTGATGGAGCACACAGCCATTTTGAATACTTACAGGCAGCAGTCATTTTGGATTTTAAAGTGATAGCGTTCTCATTAGGATCCAGGGAATAGGCTCCATTTGCCATGGACAGCAGGGATATATGGGAAGCAGACAATAGGAAAGGAGATAGATGGTGGGTGAATAAATGCTGCCAGCTAGTGAATAGAGGAGCACAGTACCATGATTACATAGATAACATACAAACAAAACAGAAAATGAAAATTGTGGGCAAGTCACTCCAACATACAATCACCAATTAAATACAAACACAAAAATGTCACAATGCCTCAGAGACAACAGAGTGTCACAGTCCACACAAAGAAGCCAGATAAAGCAGGAGAAATAAGGGACCAGGATACAGACCCAAAACACATCCCTGAGGAAGACACAGCATTGGAACTCCCTGATAAAGAATTCAACAGAATTGTATTTAGGTACCTTCAATGAATTGAGAGGTAGATCAAGGGAAACACTGACAAAATGGTGGAAAACACAGAGAAAACCTTAGAACAATTTTGAAAGACAATACACAAAAAAAATGACAAAATAAATGAAAAATTAGAAATGATACAAAATCCAGAAGATTAATACTAAATTTTCAGAAATAGATAAGACACTGAACAGTCAAAGGAGTAGAATTGAATCAATGGAAGACAGAATTAATGAGAATGAAAGCAAATATCTCAATACTTCTTTGGAAAGGGAACAATCAGAAAAAAGATCAAAACAAAATGAAGTAAGCCTAAGGTTCATATGAGATAGCATCAAAAGGAATAACCTGCATGTAATTAGAATTCCAGAAGAGGAAGAGACAAACAAAACCACAAAAAATTGTCAAAGATTTGTTGGAAGAGAATTTTCCTGGTATGATGAAAGATGAGAATATATCCTTTCAAGAAGTCCCACAAACCCAAACAGGATAGACCCCAACAGAAAATCACCCAGACATATGATCATCAAACTCACTGTGGTAGTTCAGTTTGTGTGTCAACTTGGTTGGGCCTGATTGAGTGGCTGGGCAGCAGTATTCCCCGTGATGAGACTGGTAATCACCTCCATGGTGGAATCTACTGTGAGCAGCTGAATAGCTGCCTTAGGGAATGTGGTCTGGTTCCTATATATATACGCAGAAGCCTTGGGGAATCAACTCTAGCTTATGGCACACTTGGGCCCTGCATGTAGACATGTCATTGTTGAGCAACCTGCCATGCTCTACCAACCTTGGGACTTGCAATGGACTTGAATTAATGGCCTGACTTGAATTAATGTGGTTTGGTAACATTGGGACTGTGTCTTTTTACTTGTCAACCTTGGGTTTTTCAGCCTCAGCAGCCAGCAGCTGTCTGAGTGGAGAAACACTTCTAGCTCCAGTGGGCAGGGAGCAGGAGGCAGAGCTGGACCCCAAGGTTGAGGGGCTTTCACCCAGCCCCTCGAGCCTGGCACTTTGAACTTGGACTTAAAGCCTCCAAACTGTAAGAGAATAAACTCCTGTTTGTTAAGGTCATCCCATTTGTGGTATATTCCTGTCAGAGTGGTACTGGGTAACCAGAATACTCACCAAAACCAAAGACAAATAAAGAATCCTAAAAGCAGCAGCACAGGAAAAATGAAAAGTTACCTTCAAGGGGCAACAAATAAGAATAAACTCAGATTTCTTGGCAGAAACCATGTAGATAAGAAGACAATGGGGTGGTATATATAAATCCCTGAAAGAGAAAAATTTCCAACCAAGAATTAGCTACCCAGCAAAATTGTCCCTCAAATATGATGGTGAAATTAGGACATTTCTAGATAAGCAGAAATTAAGGGAATTTGTTAAAACCAGACCAACCTTACAAGAGATGCTAAAGGGAGCCCTTTGGACAGAGATGCAACAACAGCCAACAGCAACTGACCATTAATACACATGATGACATAACCCAGAAACCAACCCAGTTATAGAAGTATCCAAAGTAAATAAGCCTACGAGATTGTAAACAGGGAACCAGAGACATCAGTGGACAAATGAAGACAACTACAAACCAAAAAGAGGGAAAAAACTGTGTAGTTACAGAACTTCTAAATGGTAGGGAAGTCAAGACAACTACAAGATAGAACGGACTGTTCTAAACTTGGTAAGAAAACTATAAATCACAGGGTAACTTCAAAGAGAAATGATTAGCCTTCACATCAAAATAAAAATGAGGACCATCACAAATATTTAGCAAATACTGAAACAATAGCAATGACGAAAGTGATAACACAATTCACATACAAAATGAGCTCAGCACAGAAAATTACATGGAACAAAGAAATCAACACCATGAAAAGGCATGTAACAAAATGACAGTAACAAATTCATATTGTTGATAATTATGTATCTGACAAGGGACTTATCTCTAAAATTTATAGAAAACTCCAACACCTCAACAACAAAAAGATTAACAATCCAATTAAAAAATAGGCAGAGGACATAAAAAGACACTTCACCAAAGAGGATATTCAGGCAGCCCTCAAATACATGAAGAAATGCTCATGATCATTAGCCATCAGAGAGATACAAATCAAAATAGCAATGAGATACCATTTCAGCCCAGCACTAATGGCAAAGTTCAACAAGACAGAAATAACAAATGCCAGTGAGGATGTGAAGAGATTGGAACCCTCACACACTGCAGTGGGACTGTCAAATGATACAACCACTGTGGAAAATAGTATGACGATTCCTTAAAAAGCTGCAATTAGAAATATCGCTTGACCCAGCAATCCCATTACTAGGTATATATCCCAAAGAAGTGAGAGCCAGGACAAGAACAGATATATGCACATTCATGTTCATTGTACAATAGCAAAAAGATGGAAACAACCTACATGCACATCAACAAAAGAATGGATAACCAAACTGTGGTACATACACACAATGGAATACTACACAATCCTAAAGAATAATGTAGAATCTGCAAAAGACTGCATAACATGGATGAAATTGGAGGACATTATGCTGAGTGAAAGAAGTCAATCACAGAAGGACAAATATAGTATTAGTTCATTAATGTAAAAAATCAAGGATATATGGAAAGAAAGCTTCTTAGTTGGTTATCAGGGGTGGCAGAGTTGGGGAGGGAGCACTGCAAAAAAAATGCATTGACCTATGTCACTTTAGTTTTGTGTATTTCATTATACATAAATTATATTTCAACAAAATGCATTTGAAAAATTCTATAGAAAAAACATAGAATGATGTAGGAAACATCAAAAGAAGATGAAAGGAATACAGAGTCACTGCACCAAAAAAGAATTGGTTGATGTTCATCCATTTCAGGAGGTGGCATATGATCAAGAACCAAGGGTAATGAAAGAAGTCAAAGCTGCACTGAAGGAACTGGTGAAGAACAAGGCTTCCAGGAATTGATAGAATACCCTTTGAGAGGTTTCAACAAATGGATGCCCCACTGGAGGCATTCACTTGTTTATGCCAAGAAATTTGGAAGACAGCTACTGACTAGATGAGATCCATATTTGTACCCATTCCAAAGAAAGGTGATCCCACAGAATGCAGAAATTATCAAACAATATTAATATCACATGCAAGTAAAATCTTGCTGAAGATAATTCAAAAACGGTTGCCACAGTATATCCACAGAGAACTTCCAAAAATGCAAGCTGGATTCAGACCAACTGAAGAGAACTTGGAATGAGGGATATCATTGCTGATGTCAGATGGATCTTAGCTGAAAGCAAAGAATACCAGAAAGATGTTTACTTGTGTTTTATTGACTATGCAAAGGCATTCAGTTGTGTGGATCATAACAAATTATGGATAACATTGAGAAGAATAGCAATCCCAGAACACTTAATTGTACTCATAAGGAAACTGTACATAGACCAAGAGGCCGTCATTCGAACAGAACAAGGGGATATTGCATGGTTTAAAATCAGGAAGGGAATGTGTCAGAGTTGTATCCTTTCCCCATACTTATTCAATCTGTATACTGAGAAAATACTCAAAAACTTGACTATATGAGGAAAATTGTGGCATCAGGATTGGAGGAAGAGTCATTAACAATCTGTGTTATGCAGATGACACAACTTTGCTTGCTGAAAGTGAAGATGACTTGAGGCACTTACTGATGAAGATTAAAGACTACAGTCTGCAGTATGAATTACATCTCAACATAAAGAAAACTAAAATCCTCACAACTGGGCCAATAAGCAGCATCACAATAAATGGAGAAAAGATTGAAGTTATCAAAGATTTCATATTACTTGTTCCCACAATCAACACCAATGGAAGCAGCAGATAAGACATCAGAAGACATATTGCACTGGGCAAATGTGTTGTAAAAGACCTCTTTAAGTGCTGAAGAGCAGAGATATCTCCTTGAAGACTAAGGTGTGCCTGATACAAGCCATGGTATTTTCAATAACCTCATATGCATGTGAAAGCTGGACAATGAATACAGAAGACTGAAGAAGAGTCAATGCTTTTGAGTTGTGGTGTTGGCGAAGAATGCTGAAAGTACCATGGACTGATAAAAGAACTAATAAATCTGCCTTGGAAGAAGTACAGCCAGAATGCTCCTTGGAAGCAAGAATGGCCAGACTTCATCTCACCTACTTTGGTCATGTTGTCAGTAGGACCATTCCCTGGAAAAGGATATCATGCTCAGTTAGGTGGAGGGTCAACAAAAGGGAAAGGCCCTCAACAGGATGGATTGACAAAGTGGCTGTAATGATGGGGTCAGGCATAGCAAGAATTATAAGACTGCACAGGACCAGGCAGTGTTTTGTTCTGTTGTACATCAGGTCATGATGAGTCAGAACAAACTTGACGGCACCTAACAACAACAACACCATTGTGGAGGAAATCAAACATTATGCTGATGCCTAAAGAAAGACTCAGAGCAAGGGAATGATCTCCTAGTTATCTCCTATTTTATCAGAAGCCAGAAAGGGTGATGATGAGACAAACTTTTGGAGTACCTAACCAGATTAGATGGACACCTGCAGCAGACATGAATGGCTAGTACCTGAATAACCTCACCCTTAGGACTCTTTGACCTACTGAAGGACTAATTGTTCATGACTTCAGGACTGGTGAATTGATTGAGAGGGGCAAGTCAGTCCTTCAAGTATGAAAGGGCCAATGGCTAGAAGACCCAGCAGGTGGCCTGCAGCATAGTGAATTGCTTAATATGGCCCTTCTAGCCTTGGTCTTCCATTTTGTGATGTAAACTGTAGCCCCTATGCTTGTATTGTTGTTGTTGTTGTTGTTATGTGCCATCATGTCAGACCCAACCCATAGCGACCCCTCCTTGGATTGCCGAGGCAGTATCACTACAGAAGTAGAGTGCCCCATCTTCCTTCCAAGGAGTGGCTGGTGGGTTTGAACCACCAGCCTTCTGGTTGTATGGGGGGGGGATATATTTTGAGTCCTGCCTTGCTGGAGAGTGTGACTCAAGGCAACACCCTTAGTTTCCTTGAGGGTATATATGTGAATATTTGGCCAAGTTCACTCTCTCTTGCCCCGGATCCTGCATTTGATTTGTCATCATCTTACCTTTGGACTTGAGACAGTAGTCAGTCATCTGACCTGCCAAATTGGTTTCACCAGCCTCTGCAACCACATAAGTGAGGAGAATCCTCCAGAACCTGACCCACAGATTTGTGACTTGCCAGACTCCCAGACTTCATCATTTCATGAGCCATTTCCTTGGCAGTTTGTGAGTTCTGTGAGATGTTACAACAACATACGGAACCCTAGGATGTTAGGGAGAGTACTGAGAGGAGGAAGAGGAGTTGATGTAAGAGACAATGGAGTGGTACAGCAGTTTGGAAAAGTCGGACATGTGGAACATCTTTAACATCTGCCTTATAGGGACCAGCCTCATGCTTATCCTTCTAAAATAAATTATTTGAGCAAGCTCACATGAAACACAACCTCCACTTGCTTACAACCAGAACTAAACGGTTCTGGTTACTAGTACCGACCATCTAACCAGGAATACAATAGAAGGTTCCAGTTCAAGTGAGAGAAAATATATAAAACAAAATTCAAATTCACAAAAAAGACCAGATTTACTGGCCTAGTAAGGTTCTAACTTAGAACTGAAGCCACTCCCGGAGATCACCTTTCAGCCAAAAAACAAAAAACTCATTGCCATAAAGTCATTTCCAACTCATAGCGACCCCCTTTGGGTTTCCAGGGCTATAAATCTTTATGGAAGTAGATCATCCTGTATTCCTTCCACAGAGCAGCTGGTGGGTTTGAACTGCTGACCTTCCAGTTAGCAGTTAATTGCCTTAACCACTGTGCCAGAGTTCCTTTCAGCCAAATAACAGACAGTCTCAAATGGTAGAAAAATTACATCCATGAGGAAATTACTCCTTGGAACAGTCAACTATCTGAGACAAAAGGGGCAACATTTGCCCCAAGGCAAAGATAAGAAGGCAGTAAGGGGTAGGGAAACTAAACGAATGGGAATGGGGAACCCAGGGTAGAAATGGGGAGAGCACTGACACACTGCAGAGATTGCAGCCAATGTCACTGAATAATTTGTGTGTGAACTATTGAATAGGAAATCAATTTACTATGTAAACTTGAACCTAAAACACAATAAAAAAAATTTTTTTTCTTAAAAAAAAAAAAAAAAGACCTGAGTTGATTGACTTCTCATGAGTAATAAAGGATTGGTTGAACTCTGGTCTAGTGAGGAATCCACACACACATATACTTTATAAGTGATGAAGTTTGGGATATATAAATGGCTGAAACAGAGGATTTCAGGGGCCTCCAAGAAGAAAGAGAGATGCTGACTAAGAGCTGAGTTGGAACAGAAATAGAGCCATGTGGGAACCAAGTGGTCCATAAGCTGCTACACTGACTGTGAGGTAAGTGAGTTAGCAGCAGAGAGGCCTGGCAGCACAGAGCAGCTGAGAGAGCTGTCCTGGTCAGAAGCTGTTCTGCACTGAAAACAGAGGGATGTGCTTCAGGGACCCTTTCAGATCTTGCCATGTGCTTCCTGATGCTGATCCAGAAGTTGCTCCTATTACTTCCAAGTAAGTTCTGATCCCAAGTGTTAGCCTGTAACCTCCCTAACAAACCTAATAACTGTGAGTATGGTATGTGAGTTTTTTGTGGTCATTACAACAAATTATCCAACACAGTAGAGTAGAGAGTACCATGGAGGGGGATGGTTAGGGTCAGAAATGGTGATGACATTGGAGAGTGGAGGTATGTCTGATTTCCATCTCCTAGGAGCCAGTTTTGTGCTGATCCTAATTTTATTCCTCAAGAATTTAAACAATCCTTATGTTGCATTGCAGGAAGAAATACACCAACCTCACTCTTTCTTCCATTCTTCTGATCTTCAGGACCTTCCCATTGGCTGAACTAAATCAGAAAACAGAACGGGAAATTCTTTTGATGTAAGACACATTGGTCAATATCCCAGGGCAAAGATCAGGGTGGAAAAGGATAGAAATTATCTAGAAGGACAAAAAGAAAGTATTCAACACATCCTCAAACCAGCAGGAAAATGGCTGCAAAAGGTGTGCAACCTCCAAGAAAGATATACTCTTCAATGCCCAACACCTGGAGGCCATGGAGGACAATGGGCAGAAAGTTCCTTCCAGAAAATAGAACAGGAAGCTCCCATGTAGTTTCAACAGGGAACTGAATGTACTTCCAAGTCAAGGAGTCCTCACAATTCCTGCTGTTCTGTACCAGTAATGGCCTTCTTTCTTTTCTGATAGGGAGTTTTAACTGTTGAGATTATGTTGTTGGAGGGAGATAATGTGTCTTTTAGTTCATAGGTTGCTAGAGCTCAAGGGACCATATCTAGACATAATGAGAATTACACCTCACCTAGGGATCCTGGACTTTGCTCAGTATGAGTAATTAGATGAGACTTTTGAGTTACCTTCCCTTTGGAAATGAGATGAATATATTTCATTTGTGAGAAAAAGTATATGCCCAGATATTTGGGTGGATAAAGGAGTGAAATGGTCTGGGATTATCTTCCAACATCCATTCTCCTCATCATCCTTTAATAATTGAATCCCCAAATTACACCTGGGCATGTGGTCATCAGTCTCCTTTTCAGTCAACTTTGACCATTTGACTAAGTTCTGTCCAATAACATATGAGCATAATTGGTGTGGAAATTGATGACTGGACTCTTATAGAAAATGACATGATATCTGCTTCCCCTAATCTGAAGTGGGCATTGGAGAGCATACCTTCCGTGAAGGCTGCACAGCTCTTGCAGCCTTTTTCCTGTTACAGCTTCTGTCAGCTGGCTGCAACGTGGACGTGATGACAATAACCAGAGCAGCCATCCTGGACTATGAGATAGAACTACCATGTTGAAAATGACAGGGAAACAACAGAGATGAAATCCAGGTCCCCAACTCTGTGGAGACACCATGTCAGCCATGTACTGCTAATTCTTAGATGCTATATGATAGTAAACTCATGTCAACACATCACGGTGACATGTTGATGTGAGTCTTGAGGCTCAGCCACTGGTGTTTCAAACCCAGTGGGGGGTACATGGTGCACAGGTATCAGCCCAGCTTACAGACTGAAACAGACTAGGAAGAAGGGAGAGGCCATCCACTTCTCAAATAATTGGCCAGGGAAAACCTTATGAATAGCAAAGAAACACTGTCTGATACATTACTGCGCAATTTTATGAATAGTCTAGATAGGTTAGAAGGCTCTCAAAATAGGACTGGAAGAGACCTGCATCATCAGAGTAAACCCAGCCTTACTTATATGGGTAAGGTAAAGTTTTCAAGACCTCCATTTGCTGATGCGGCACCATTCAAATTGACGAGAAACAGCTGCAGATATCCATTAATCACTGGAACATGGAATGTACGAAGTATGAATCTAGGAAAACTGGAAGTTGTAAAAAATGAAATGGAACACATAAGATTGACATCCTCAGCATTAGTGAGCTGAAATGGATGGGTTTTAGCCATTTTGAATCAGATAACCATATGATCTACTATGCCAGGAATGACAATATGAAGAGGAATGGTGTGGCATTCATTATCACCAAGGATGTTTCCAGATCTGTCCTGAAGTACAATGCTGTCAGTGATAGGATAATATCCATGTGCCTACATGGAAGACCCGTTAATACAACTATCATTCAAATTTATGCACCAACCACCAAAGTCAAAGATGAGGAAATGGAAGATTGTTATCAACTTCTGCAGTCTGAAATTGACCAAACATGCAATCAGGATGTGTTAATTATCACTGGTGACTGGAATGCAAAAGTTGGAAACAAAGAAGAATC
>NW_006921673.1:8228539-8232266 GCF_000298275.1 Orycteropus afer afer | reverse complement strand
CAAAGAGCAGCTAGAGCAGACAAAGCCAATTACTATAATGAAATGTGCAAAGACCTAGAATTAGAAAACCAAAAGGGAAGAACATGCTCAGCATCTCTCAAGCTGAAAGAATTGAAGAAAAAATTTAAGCCTCAAGTTGCAATATTGAGAGATTCTATGGGCAAAATATTGAATGATGCAGGAAACATCAAAATAAGATGGCAAGAATACACAGAGTCACTGTACCAAAAAGAACTGGTTGATCTTCATCCATTTCAGAAGGTGGCATATGATCTAGAACCAATGGTACTGAAGAAGGAAGTCGAAGCTGCAATGAAGGAATTGGCGAAGAACAAGGCTCCAGGAATTGAAGGAATACCCATTGAGATATTTCAACAAATGGATGCTCCATTGGAGGCACTCACTCAGTTATGCCAAGAGATTTGGAAGATAGCATTCCAAAGAAAGGTGATCCCACAGAATGTGGAAATTATAGAATGATATCATAAATATCGCACGCAAGTAATATTTTACTGAAGATAATTCAAAAACGTTTGCAGCAGTATATTGACAGAGAACTTCCAGAGGTGCAAGCTGGATTCAGAAGAGGATGTGGAAAAAGGCATATCATAGCTGCTGTCAGATGGATCTTGGTTCAAGGCAAAGAATACCAGAAAGATGTTTACTTGTGTTTTATTGCAAAGGCATTTGATTGTGTGTATCATGACAAATTATGGATAACATTGAGAAGAATGGGAATTCCCAAATACTTGATTGTACTCATGAGGAACCTGTGCCTTGACCAGGAGGCTGTCGTTCAAACAGAACAAGGGGACACTACATGGTTTAAAATCAAGAAGGGAGTGCATCAGGGTTGTATCCTTTCCCCATACTTATTCAATCTATATGCTCAGCAAACAATCAAGAAGCTGGACTATATGAATAAAAACATGGCATCAGGATTGGAGGAAGAATCATTAACAACCTGAGATACGCAGACAATACAACTTTGCTTGCTGAAAGTGAGGATGAATTGAGGCACGTACTGATGAAGGTTGAAGAATATAGTCTGCAGGATGGATTACATACATCTCAAAATAAAGAAAACAAAAATCCTCACAACTGGACCAATAAGCAGCATCACAATAAATGAAGAGAAGATTGAGGTTGTCAAAGAATTCACATTGCTTGTTTCTACAATCGATGCCAATGGAAGCAGCAGGCAGGACATTAGACAATGTGTAGCATTGGGAAGGTCAATCACGAAGGAACTGTTTCAAGTGCTGAGGGGCAAGGATGTCTCCTTGAGGACTAAGGTGCGCCTGACACAAGCCATGATATTTCCAATCACCTCATATGCATGTGAGAGCTGGACAATGAATAAGGAAGACTGAAGAAGAGTTGATGCTTTTGAGTTGTGGTGCTGGCGAAGAATGCTGAAAGTACCTGGACTGCTAAAAGAACTAACGATCTGTCCTGGAGGAAGTGCACCCAAAATGCTCCTTGAAAATGAGAATGGCCAGACTTCGTGTCATCTATTTTGGTCATGTTGTCAGAAGGGACCATTCCCTGGAGAAGGGTGTCATGCTTGGTAAGGTGGAGGGTCGACAAAAGAGAGGAAAGCCTTCAATGAGATGGATTGACATGGTGGCTGCAACGATGGGCTGAAGTATAGCAGGGATCATGGAGCTGGCACGGTATCGGGTGGTGTTTCATTCTGCTGTGTGTGAGGTCGCTGAGTCGGAAATGCCTCGACGGCACCTAACAACAACAACATATGATAGTAAAAGAAATGTAAGCCTCTGTTATTTTGGGTGTATGCTATAGCAGTCATATTTGTGCCTTAACTAATAATTAAACAAGAGCATAACTGGAGAGAAAAACAGAAAATGTAGTCAGTCTGGAGAAAGCCAAGAGAGAGGGATCTAGTCATAAGATTATCATTGTGCCTTCTTTTATACCCATACCCAGAACAATCTCTGAGTTCATTACCCTTTTGTAGAATATTGTGTTTTGGTTACCTAGTGCCACTCTGACAAGAATATACCACAAATGGGTTGGCTTGAAGAAACAGGAGTTTATTCTATTACAGTTTGGTTTGGAGGCTTTAAGTCCAAGTTCAAAGTGCCAGGCTCTAGGGGCTGGGTGAAAGCCCCTCAACCTTAGACTTCAGTTCTGCCTCCTGCTCCTGGCCCACTGGAGCTAGAGACTTTTCTTCACTCAGGCAGCTGCTGGCTGCTGAGACTGACAAGCCCAAGGTTGAAAAGTAAAAAGGTACAGTCCTAATGTTACCAAACCATACGGCAGGCCATTAATTCAAGTTCGCTGAAAGTTCCAAAGTCAGCAGAGCATGGCAGGCTGCTGAACAACAACACAGCTACATGCAAGGTTCAAGCATGCCATAAGCTGGAGACTATCCCCAAGACTTTTCCTTATATACAGGAAGCAGACCACAGCCCTAAAGCAGCTACTCAGTTGCTCACAATAGATTGCACCATGGAGTTGATTATCAGTCTCATCATGGGGAATACTACATCCAGCTGCCCACCCACTCAACCAGGACCTGCCAAGTTGACACACAAACTGAACTACCACATATTACAAATATACATTGATATCAGAAGGCTAGACAGTTCCTCATTAAAATTGTACATAAAAATATCTATCTGGTGCTTAGCTCAGATACTTACCATTCTCTTTTCTGCCTCTAAATTGAGATGGCACTGTATGTGAAAGCACCAAGCATGGCCCTGAAATCAAGAGTTACATGGGCATGTCACCAAATTTTACATGTAGAAAATGTTCAATTGATGATGTTCTGCTATGTACATTCTCAATAAAAAATAAATTTAATAAATTAATTTTTAAAAAACAATAATTACTTGAGGAAAGAGCAAATTTTCCCTTCAATTGAGGGGAGAAAAAGTTGTTTCTTTTTTTCTTTCTAGCATAGGAGCATAAAAACCAAACCAAACTCACTGCTTTTTAGTCGGATCCAAGTCATAGCAACCCCTCCTTGGGTTTCCGAGGCAGTATCACTGCAGTAGTAGATCACCCAACCTTACTTCCAAGGAGTGGCTGGTGGGTTTGAACCCCTATCCTTCTGGTTAGCAGTCACATGCCTTAGGCACTACACCACCAGATCTCCCAGCATAAGAGCATAGAGGTAGGAAAAAACATACCTGGAAATGAAAAAGAGTAACTTATGAGGTTATAGAAAGTACTGTAAAGTCCAGGGCAAGCAACTGGGTCCAGTTGCTTTTGAGCAAGTTTTGATCTAGGGCCACCCCATGTGTATCAGAGTAGAACAGTGGTCTGTAGGGTTTACAGTGGCTGAGTTTTCACAAGTATATTGGTAGCCCTTCCTTCTGAGGTACTTTGAGTGAACTCTAACCTCCAACCTTTCGGTTAGCAGCTGAGCACATCAACAATTTGCAACACCCAGAGCAAGGAAAGAGATTCTGAAATAACAGGAGAATAGGGGAAGAGAGAAAGGATGGTAAAAAGAGCTGGACTGTTTCCAAGATAGATAGTTGCGATGAAAGCAGATTCAGGCAGCTGGGCCAGACAAGTAATTGAAACCAGAACTGGTTAGGAAGAAAATAGAAGTTTAGAAAGTGAGATCATGAAACCAGTTCCAAGTAGGCACAGTGTTTATATATAGATGTGAAATAGGTCCTAAGAGATTTCAAATGTCACTTGCCTATTTTCTAAGATTACAGCTGTGATGTCCGGAAGAGACACTTTA
>NW_006921673.1:8223443-8228370 GCF_000298275.1 Orycteropus afer afer | reverse complement strand
GCAGTCAAGTGCCTTAGGCACTACCTACTAGAGCTCCTAAAGAATCATGTAGAATCTGAAAAACACTTCAGAATGTAGATGAACTTGCAAGACATTATGCTGAGTGAAATAAGTCAATCACAGAACAACAAATATTGTATTAGTTCATTATTGTAAAAAGTCAAGGGAAGGTTTGTATATGGAAGGAAAATTTCTTTGTTTGTTACTGGGGGGAGGCAGGAAGGAAACACTGCAAAAATAAAAATAAATTTTAAAAATATGTGTATGCTTTATATATGCTGATGTTTTTCTTGGACATACAACCATGAGTATGGGATTGAGGTAAGAAGCAGCTGTTACAGTCTTGCTTTAGAAACATTGCATTCTAATTAACTAGAGAGTTTTTATAAATAATGTACTTTGTATTGACTTTAAAACATCCCTGAAACAAGATGATCCCCTCATGGAAGAATGAACCAATTTGTCTTAGAAGAAGCACAGCCAGAACGCTCCTTGGAACTGAGCAGCAATTTCCTGTAGTTTAACAATCCCTGTGTGAAAATGGGGATTCTATCTTCTGTCTTAAGGAATTAATGTAAGGTCAATCTGGAAAGCCCCTGGTGAAGGGCTTAGCACAAAAGCATAAACCAAACTAGTTGCCTTCAAGTTAATTCTGTGTGTTTCAGAGTAAAACTGTGCTCCATAGGGTTTTCAATGGCTAATCTTTCAGAAGTAGACCACCAGACATTTCTTCCAAGGCACCTCTGGGTAGATTCAAAGTGCTAAACTTTCAGTCATCTAGTGCTTAACCATCCCACCCAAAGACTCCCTTGGCACATGCTAAACTCTCAGGAAACCCAAGCAGAGATTGCAGATGTTTTCCTTTTGCAGGAGAGTAAACGAGTCAAGAGAAGTAAGGAAATTGCCCAAGTTACAAGCTGAGTGACAGATTTAGATTAGATCCCAGGTTTAATCTCACAGGTCTCCTTCCACAGCAACAAGCCTGTGACCTTGCAGACTGCAGCAATATAAAAACAAACAAACCAAGGAGGAAATCGTCAAGCTGTATTTCCCAGTTGAGTTATCTAGAGAATCACAGATAATGATAAATAAGGTGGGGAGACATAAAATAATCTCTTTTTCCCATATGTTCAGTGAACTATTATAGCCCCCTTCCCTCTAAATCTATTCACTAAATTTTTACTGTTTGTAATATACATACTGTCATCTTCACACAATGGAGGAGTACCAAGCCATTAAAAAGAATATTGCCCAATATATGATGATTCCATTTTGTTTTATGTGTCTATAAGAACAAAAATCAAAAATGGAGGAATAGGCAGACAAGGGACACAGACCCTCTTCAACAAAGAAAAGAAAACCCAATTGACAGAGATCCAGAAGATAATCCTAGAACCCTGAGCTTTGGGGGGAACTATATAGAAGTGGATTAGGTGCCAACTAGTGGAAGGACCTGAATGACAACAGTGAGCACAGAGATGGTCAGAACTGCGGACTGTCAGCTACTCTGACGAGACCAACAGCCTGACTATTTCCAAGTGGTGTTGGGACCTGAGACTTGACCTAAAGATCAGTCCCAGTCACCAAGGGCTGCAGGGACAATTGCTCTGGTGGCCTATGACTAGGAAGGGAAACAGTAAGGGGGAGACAACCTGATCTGTAGACTTTCAACAATCCAGAGGGTGCAACCATTTTGATTGTTTACACATGGCAGCCATTTTGGATATTTAAAGTGACCAAGGGTGCAGCCATTTTGAATGTTTACAAGAGGTAACCATTTTAGATGCATAAAGCAACCGAGGGCGCAGCCATTTTGAATGTTTACAAGTGCAACAATTTTGGATTTTAAAGTGATAGCATCCTCATTCCGATTCCAGGAACCTAAGAACAGACTCTGTTTGCCAGGGTCAACAAGGACATACGAGAGGCTGACAACAGGAAAGGAGACAAGTAGTGAGTGTATAAGTGCTGTCAACTAGTGAATAGAGGAGCACAGCACAGTACCCTGCCTGTATAGATAACATACGAACAAAATAAAGAAAACAAAACTCATGGTTAAATCACTCCAACATATAATCACCAATTAAATATAAACACAAAAACGTCACAATGCCTTGGACATAACAGAGCATCACAGTCCACACAAAGAAGCAAGATAAAGCAGGAGAAACAAGGCACCAGGATACAGACCCAAAACACATCTCTGAGGAAAATGCAGCATTGGAACTCCCTGATAAGGAATTCAAAAGAATTATATTTAGATATCATCAAAGGATGGAGAAACAGACCAAGGAAAACACAGACAATATCCTAGAAGAATTTTGGAAGAAAATACAGGGACAAAATGACAAAATAAAGGAAAAATTAGATATGATTCTAAATCTACAGGTAGAAATCTAGAAGATCAATACTAAACTATCAGAAATAGATAGCACATTGAAAGGGCAAAGGAGTAGAATGGATGCAATGGAAGGCAGATTTAATGAGATTGAAGACAAATACCTGAATACTTCTTTGGAAAAGAAAGTATTCTTTCAGAAAAAGATCAAAACAAAATGAAGAAAGCTTAAGGTTCATGTGGGATACCATCAAAAGGAATACCTACGTGTCACTGGAATTCCAGAACAGGAAGAGAAAAATGAAACCACTGAGAAAATTGTCCAAGATTTGTTGGAAGAGAACTTCCCTGATATGATGGAAGATGAGAATATATCCATTCAGGAAGTCCAACGAACCCCAAACAGGATAGACCCCAAAAGAAAAACACCAAGACATATCACCATCAAACTCATCAAAACCAAAGACAAAGAAAGAATCATGACAGCAGCACAGGAAAAATGAAAAGTTACCTACAAGGGGCAACCAATAAGACTAAGCTTGGATTTCTCAACAGAAACCATGCAGGCGAGAAGACAGTGGGATGGTATATATAAAACACTGAAAGAGAAAAATTTCCAAACAAGAATTATGTACCCACAAAATTGTCCCTCAAATATGATGGTGAAGTTAGGACATTACCAGATAAGCAGAAATTAAGGGAATTTGTTAAAACCAGACCAACCTTACAGGAGATGCTAGAGGGAGCCCTTTGGACAGAGAAGCAACAACAGCCAACAACAACTGACCATTAACACACATGATATATAACTCAGAAACCAACCCAGCTATGGAAGTATCCAAAGTAAATAAGCCTACAAGATTGTAAACAGGGAACCAGACAACCAACAAATGAGGACAACTACAAACCAAAAAGAGGGGAAAAAAAATCTGTGTTGTTACAGAACTTAGAGATGGTAGGGAAATCAAGATAACTACAAGATAGAACGGACTCTTCTACACTTGGGAAGAAAACCATAATCACAGGGTAATCTCAAAGAAAAATGATAAACCTTCACATCAAAACAAAAAAGACCAGCATAAACATTCAGAAAATACTAAAACAATAGCAATGAAGTGATAACATGATTCATAAACAAAATGAGCTCAGCATAGAAAATTATATGGAAAAAAGAAATGGACACAATGAAAAAGCACATGACAAAAATGACAGCAATAAATTCATATTTGCTGATAATTACATATCTGGCAAGGGACTTATCTCTAAGATTGATGGAAAACTCCAACGCCTCAACACCAAAGGAATTAACAATCCAGTTAAAAAATGGGCAGAAGAAATGAATAGACACTTCACCAAGGATATTCAGGTGGTCAGCTTTATTCAGTAGAATCACAAATACCCTTTTTTAATTAATAGTAGTGAACATAGTTATCTTGAAGAAAATTATGTTTACCAATTAAGTTTCATAATAAAACTATTTTAATTAGCTTACATAACACTTTCCATGGGTCATTATACTACACAATAAAAAGAGTTTAATTTTTAGATTGACATGAGATTTAAAAAAAAAAAAAAAAAGCCAAACTCACTGCCTTGGAGTGGATAGCAACCCCTCCTTGGGTTTCTGAGCAATATCTCAATGGAAGTAGATTACCCAATATTCCTTTTGAGGAGTGGCTGGTAGGTTTGAACCTCCAGCCTTCTGGTTAGTAGTTAAATGCCTCAGGCACTACGTCACCCCAAGGATCTTTCACATTAAGTCCTCCCCAAAAATGTCCAAAGTAAAGTGACAATTGATTTCATAATTAAATGATTTTCATTTACTCCTCCCCATTTGTTGACGACCATCTCTTGATGTTTCTGAAAACCCAAAAGTCTACAAATGATTTAAAGAAAATAAATTTCTCCTGAGTGAAAACACTGAGAACAACTTCAGATTCCAGAAAAATTCATTCTGGCCTACTGTCCCAAAGACAGAATAGAGGTTATCATATTCCACTTTACTGTGTTTGAGGTTAGGTACCGTAGAGTCGGCTCCAACTCATAGCAACCCTATGCACAATAGAATGAAATACTGCCTGGCCCTGTGCCAGCCTCACAATGAGCCCATCGTTGTAGCCACTGTGTCAATTCATCTTATTGAGGGCCTTCCTGGTTTTTGCTGACCCTCCACTGTACCAAGTCATTACTGTAAAGACCCCAATCATTACTCACCAATGTAGGATGTGGAACAACACTTTTATGTATTTTGTTGTGCCAATTGAGTCTGGTGTACCCCAGTAGTATGGTCCTGAAGTAGTTGCTCTGTTGGATCTCTCTCCCATAGTGTTGGGATGTCTGTGAGGGATTACTCTCTGCTTTCTATTGTTTCTGTAAGGACTGCAGGTATTTTGTATCACTGGTGTCTGTACAAGACTAGCCTCAGCTGAATCTATCTTGGTCTAGAGTATACCTCTATTCACTGATCCCTGTCTGATCATCTCAGGTGTTTATGTGTTTATCTGTATACTAGTGTTTGGTGTGAATGGCAATGTGGTATTGTGGACACATTGGATGGTTTTAGCATCTGTCGTCTATCTCTTATGTGCA
>NW_006921673.1:8221842-8222378 GCF_000298275.1 Orycteropus afer afer | reverse complement strand
TGTTGTTGTTATGTGCCATGGAGTTGGACGCAACTCATAGCGAACCCTCTTGGGTTTCCAAGGTGGTATCACTACAGAAGTTGTTGTTGTTGTTGTTGTTGTTAGGTACCGTCAAGTCATTTCTGACTCATGGTGACTGCATGCACAACATAACAAAACACCACCCGATCCCGAGCCAGCCCCATAATTGTTGCTATACTTGAGTCCATTGTCGCAGCCACCATGTCAATCCATCCCATCGAAAGTCTTCCCCTCCTTTATCAACCCTTCACCTTACCAAGCATGATATCCTTCTCCAGGGAATGGTCCCCTCTGACAACATGACCAAAGCAGGTGAGACGAAGCCTGGCCAACCTCACCTCCAGGGAGCATCTCGGCTGCACTTCCTCCAGAACAGATCTGTTAGTTCTTTTGGCAGTCCATGGTACCTTCAGCATTCTTCACCAGCAACACAACTCAAAAGCATCAACTCTTCTTCAGTCTTCCTTATTCATTGTCCAGCTCTCACATGCATACCAGGTGATTGGAAATATCAT
>NW_006921673.1:8217541-8219751 GCF_000298275.1 Orycteropus afer afer | reverse complement strand
TGCATATGAGCAGTTGATGGTCTGTTCCACAATCAGCTCCTGGCCGGGTTTTGGCTGAAGATATTGAGCTTCTCCATCACCTCTTGCCACAGATGTAGTCAATCTGATTCCTGCGTGGTCCACCTGGTGAAGTCCACGTGTACAGCTGCCATTTGTGATGTTGAAAAATGTGTTTGCAATGAACAAGTCGTTGGTCTTGCAAAATCCTACCATGCAAGTTCCAGCATTATTTCTGTCACAAAGGCTAAATTTTCCAACTACTGGTGATTCTTCTTCTTTTCCAACTTTTGCATTCCAGTCACCAGTGATAATTATCACATCCTGATTGCAAGTTCGGTCAATTTCAGACTGCAGAAGTTGATAAAAATATTGCATTTCCTCATCTTTGGCTCTGGTGGTTGGTGCATAAATTTGAATAATAGTAGTATTAATGGGTCTTCCTTGTAGGAGTATGGATATTATCCTATCACTGATAGCATTGTGCTTCAGGACAGATCTTGAAACATCCTTTGTGATGATGAATGCTACACCATTCCTCTTTAAACTATTATTCCCGGCATAGATCATATGGTTGTCTGATTCAAAATGGCCAAAAACAGTTCATTTCAGTTCACTAATGCCTAGCATATCAATATTTATGCATTCCATTTCATTTTTGACATCTTCCAATTTTCCTAGATTCATACTTCCTACATGCCATGTTCCGATTATTAATGGATGTTTGCTGCTGTTTCTCCTCAATTTGAGTGGTGCCAGGTCAGCAAATGGAGGTCTCGAAAGCTTTACCTTATCCATATCAGTAAGGCTGATTTTACTCTGATAATGCAGCTCTTTCCCAATTCTGTTTTGAGAGCTTTCTAAGCGAATTGACTCATCTTCCTCCTCTGTATTGGACAATGTTTCTAGACTATTCATAAATTTGTGCAGTAATGTATCAGACAGTGTTTCTCTGCTATTCATAAGTTTTTCCCTGGCCAATTCTTTGAGAAGTGGATGGCTTCCTCCTTCTTCCTAGTCTTTCTCAGTCTGCAAGCCAGGCTGATACCTGTGCAACAGGTGTACCCACTGGGTTTAAAACACCAGTGGCACAGCCTCAAAACTTACAGTAACACATCACCATATTAGGACAAACCAACAGACAAGTTTGTCTCCCTTAGCTGTTGGAAACCCCTCCAACCACCCTTACCTGGATCCCTGCAGCTAACTCCTCAATCTGTTCCAGTCCCCTTTGCCTTTTCTGTCCTCTCCCTGCTTCCTGCCTCTCTGCTTATGGGGTGTGGCCTCTGTTTCCTTTCCTCACCTGGCTCCCTACAGTTGACTCCTCGATCTGTTCCTATCCTCTCTGCCTTTTCTGTCCTCTCCCTGCCTTCCCAACTCACTCCTTGTGAGGTGTGTCCTGGGTTCCCTGTCTTCACCTGGGTTCCTGAGGATGACTCCTCAATCTATTCCAGTCCTCTTTGCCTTTTCTGTCCTCTTCCTGCTTCACACCTCACTGCCTATTCTTAGGTCCCTGGAATCCTAATGAGAATGCTATCACTTTAAAATCCAAAATGGTTGCCACTTGTAAACATTGAAAATGGCTGCACCCTCAGGGACTTTAAATATCCAAAATGACCACCGCTTGTAAACACTCAAAATGGCTGTGCCCTCAGTCACTTTAAATATCCAACATGGCCATGGCTTGTAAACGTTCAAAATAGCTGTGCCCTCGGTCACTTTAAATATCCCAAATGGCCACCGCTTGTAAACATTCAAAATGGCTGCACCCTCGGTCACTTTAAATATCTACAGAAGTAGGATAGCCCAACCTTACTTCCGAGGAGTGGCTGGTGGGTTTGAACCGCCCGCCTTCTGGCTAGCAGCAGATATGTTATAGGCAAATATTTTCCCCAGATATGTCATAGGCAAATATTTTCTCACAATGTGTAGGTTCTCTTTTTATCCTTTTGATGAAATCTTTCGATGCACACAAGACTTTAATTTTTAAAAGGTCCCAGTCATCTAGCTTTTCTTCTATCTCCTGCACATTCTGGGTTATGCTTGACAGTCTTTATGCCATAAATTAGGGCTCATAGATTTGCCCCTATTTTATCTTTGATGAATTTTATAGTTTTGGGTTTTACATTTAAGTATTTGATCCAGCTTGAGTTTGTTTTTGTGTATGGGGTGAGGTATTGGTTTTGTTTCATTTTTCTGCAGGTGGATATCCA
>NW_006921673.1:8203603-8216786 GCF_000298275.1 Orycteropus afer afer | reverse complement strand
GTCGGCCCCGACTCATAGCGACCCCTCCTTGGGTTTCCGAGGCAGTATCACTACAGAAGTAGGATTGCCCAACCTTCCTTCCGAGCATCTGCAAATAGAGATAGTTTTAATTCCTCTTTGCCAATATGTATGCCTTTTATTTTTCTTTCTTGCCTTATTGCTTTGACCAGGACTTCCAATACAATGTAAAATAAAAGAGGGCATCCCTGTCTGGTTCCTGTTCGTAAGGGGAATTCCTAGAGCCTTTCTCCATTAATAATGATGTTGGCCATTGGCTTTGCATATATAACCTTTCTTATGTTGAGGAATTTCCCTTCTATCCCTATTTTGCTGAGAGTTTTAAACAGGAATGGATGTTGGATTTTATCAAATGCCTCTTCTGCATCAATTGATATAATCATATGGTCGTTTTCCTTTGTTTTGTTTATATGATGGATTACATTGATTTTCTGATGTTGAACCACCCTTGCAAACCTGGTACGAATCCCACTTGGTCTGGAAGTATTAATTTTTTGATATGTTGTTGGATTCTGTTGGCCAGGATTTTGTTAAAGATTTTTGCATCTATGTTCATGAGTGATATTGGTCTGTAGTTTTCCTTTCTAGTGTTGTCTTTCCCTGGTTTTGGTATTAGTGTTATACTTGCTTCATAAAATGAGTTTGGGAGTACTCCCTCTTTTTCTAAGTTCTGGAATAGCTTGAGTGGCATAGGTGTCAACTCTTCTCTGAATATTTGATACAATTCTCCAGTGAAGCCATCAGGGCCAGGGCTTTTCTTTGTAGGAAGTTTTGTTATGACCTGTTCAATTTCTTACCTTATTATGGGTCTGTTTAAGTTTTCTATTTCTGAGTGGGATAATTTAGGTAGATCTTGTGATTCTAGAAACTTGTCCATCTCTTCTAGATTCTCATATTTATTGGTGTACAGTTTTTCATAATATTCTGTCAGTATCATTTTTATTTCAGTTGGTTCTGTTGTGGTGAAACCATTTTTGTTTACAATTCTTGTGATTTGGGTCTTCTCCTTCTTTTCTTTTGTTAGGTCTGCCAATGTTTTAACAATTTTAATAATCTTTTCGAAGAAACAGCTTTGTTTTGTTGATTTTCTCTATGTTTTTTTTTTGTTTTGTTTTCTGTTTCACTATTTCTGCTCTGATTTTTATTATTTCCTTACTTCTAGATACTGTAGGCCTCTTTTGTTGTTCTATTTCTAGTTGTTGGAGTTGATAAGTTAGAGTGTGATTTTGTTTCTTTCATCTTTTTTGATGTGTGCATTTATTGCTATAAACTGTCCTCTGAGTACTGCTTTTGCTGTGTCCCATGGGATTTGGTAGGATGTATCTTCATTCTCATTAGTTTGTAGGAATTTTTTATTTCAATTTTTATCTGTTCTGTAACCCAACAGTTTTTAAGCAGAGAATTGTTCAGCTTCCATATGTTTGATGCTTTTTCCTTGCTCTTCCTATTATTAATTTCTAGTTTTATAGCATTGTGGCCAGAGATGATGCTTTGCAGTATTTCAAAGCTTTTGAATTTATTGAGGCTTGTTTTATGTCCTAGCATATGGTCTATTCTGGAGAAAGAACCATGCGCACTGGAAAAGAATGTGAATTGTGTTTTTGTTGGGTGAAGTGCTCTATATATGTCTATGAGTTCCAGTTGGTTGATTGTATTGTTAAGTTCTTCTGTATGTTTGCTGAGTTTTTTTCCCATTGACCTGTCTCTCCTTGAAAGTGGTGTGTTAAAGTTCCCTACTACTATTGTAGAGATGTCTATCATTTCTTTTAATTCAGTTAATATTTGCTTCACATATTTTGGAGCATTTTCATTGGGTGCATAAATATTTGTTATTGTAACCGATTGACACTTTCAGCATCATATAATGCCTATCCTTGTCTCTTAAGATGTTTTTCCCCTTAATGTCTATTTTATCAGAAATCATAATTGCTACCCCTGCCCTTTTTCGGTTTCAATTGGCTTGGTATATTCTTTTCCATCCTTTAACTCTTAATTTGTTTTTATCTTTGTGTCTAAGGTGTGTCTCTTGTAGGCAGCACATCAATGGGTCTTCTTTTCTTATCCAATCTGCCACTCTCTTTCTCTTGATAGGTGCATTTAGTCCATTCACATTGAGTGTAATTAGTGATAGGTATGAGTTTATTGGTGTCATTCTATTGTGGTGTTTTGTCATGTCATTGGTGATTCCTTGGTCCGTGTATATTTCCATGCTGAGTTGAATTTGTTAGCTAAAGCTTTCTCCCTTTTCCTCTTTACAGTTGGTTTTGTGTTTATTAAGCCCAAATGTTTTCCTTCCTTCTGCATTTGCTTAGAAGAATTGTTACTCTTCTCTGTGGTTACCTTGGAGTATATTCTTGTCTCTACATTTTTAGAATAGTGTGTACTGCAAAGACATTGTCATGTTTTCCTCTCCATTTGAGGGTCTGTACCTAGAAGTATCATTCCTTCTGATAGGTTAGTTGCTGTTGTTGTATGCTGCTTGAGTTCCTTGGTTTTTAAGGTAGAATGTTTTATGGTCTTATTATGAATATCTATTTCTGATTTGGTTTTAGAGTTGATGTCTTATATCCTGCTATTGCTGTTCTCTTTTGTGGGTTCTCTATTGGTAGGACTTCCTTAAGCATTTCTTATAGGTTTGGTCTGGTTTTCACAAAGTCTCTTAATTTCTGTTTATCTGAGAATGCCTTGATTTCACCCTCATATTTGATGGATAATTTGGCTGGATATAGGATTCTTGGTTGGAAGTTTTTTTCCTTCAGAGTTTTATATATGCCGTCCCATTGCCTTCTTGCCTGCATGGTTTCTGCTGAGTAATCAGAGCTCAGCCTAACTGTTTGATTATTATAAGTAATATTTCTTTTTTCCTGGGCAGCTCTCAAGATTTTTTCTTTGTCTTTGGTTTTGGGAAGTTTGATTATAATATGCCTCAGTGTTTTTCTTTTGGTATCTATCTTGTGTGGGGTTCTATGAGCTTCTTGGACAAATATCTTTTCTTCCTTCATGATATGGGGGAAGTTTTCTGTTAGCAGGTCTTCCACAATTTTCTCTGTGGTCTTTTTCGTCTCTTTTTCTGGAATTCCAATGAGCCTTATGTTGTTTCGTCTCATGTCATCACATATAATTCTTAGGCTTTCTTGATTTCTCTTAAATCTTTGTTCTGATTTTTCTTTATACAGGCTAGTGTCCAGAGATTTGTCTTCTAGTAGGAATATGCATTCTTCAGCCAGTTCTAATCTACTCTTTTGAGCTTCTACTGTGTTGTGTAGTTCTGTCATTTTGGTGTTCATGGTTTGCATTTCAATAGTTATCTTCTGCATTTCTAACTGCTGTTTTTGTATGAGTTCTGATTGTACATTAATCTTAATATCCTGTTCCTCAATGATTTTCTTGAGTTCCTCTGTAAACATATCTTCTAAATTCCTTCTCAGATAATTCTATTGCCTCCTCTTCCTCCATGTATAATGAGACCTTTGTTTGCAGTTTTGCTTCTAATGTCTTGTCCTTTTTTTTTTTGTTTGATTTGAGGTTGCCTGTTGTTTCCTAGGCCGTTTGAGGTTGTCTTTAACTGCTGGTTATGTGTTGATTTGTTTTGTCTTGGTTTTATGGTTTAATATTTTGAAAAGGTGAAGCTGGTGTATTTTATTATATTATTGATTCAGGTATGCTAGGTCACTCTGCTGTTTTCTTTGTGATGGTGGAATCACTGTGTGGAATGTGGATATGTGTTTGTGTTTGTCATAAAGAAGGTTTAGAGTTCAAACCGGGAGGTTTTATGGTAATTGGCTGAATATGGTTTCTTCTATTGAATGAGTGAAGTTATTGGTGGAGAAGGTGGGAGCAGAAGAAGGAAAGTTTGGTGTTGCTAGGGTCAGTTTCTAGGGCTTTGGGCTGGCCGTTATTGATGTACTGTTATTTACAAGCCTGTGGCTCAATTTCAGGAAAGATTCCTGTTGTTAGGGAGTCACCACATTCCACCAGATTCAGGCACACCCAAAGACCCCTCTTCTGAGGCCCCTCAGTGCCAAAAAATTGATCCAAGGCAAATTCCTGGGACCACACTCAGTCACAGATTTCTCTCTTTCCACCCAGTCTGCCTGCCATGCCGGCCCAATCCGCCCAGACCACAAACAGCGCGGGAGTTTGTCTGTGATACTGCCCACCTGCGGCACCAAAGATGTGCCCCATTTCAGCTGTGCTGGAGTCAGAAGAGTACCTGCTAGTAATCTGTGGTCCCAAAATCAGTGACAAAGACAAGCACAGACGTCTTAATGCCTCCCAAAGTGACTAAAGCCCACTCAGTGACCCGCTGGGGCGGGGGGAGGGCAAGTTCACTCTCCTGGAGCACCAGTGTGCTCTCCGCTTGGGTTTTAGTGGTGCTGCATGCACCCGTTTGCTACTGGAGCTCCTGTCAGAGGAATAGGACATGCTAATTGGTTTTACCTTGGAGCAGAGAAAAGGTCACTGCAATACAGACATGGCTGAGTATAGGGGAGTAGTTTCTCAAGGAAATTCAAGGTAATAATACTTGAAAGAATGGAAATGTATACTGAGCCACAATCAACAAATATGTGCAATGATAGTATTATTATGTCAGTAAGAAATACTTTGAGTATTTTAAAATAAGAAGTAGAGCCATTTAGTTTCACAAACACTTGTAGTTTGATAAACAAGTATGTTTAAAAAAAAAAAATCCAGACCAGCTATTTTGATATCCAATGAGATAAAGGCTTTGTGTCACTAAGTCTTATGTGTTCTTTCCAACCTTATTGCCACAACATCCATCCATGCAAACTTTGCTCTCGTGTCCTCAGTTTGCTGTCCTGAAACACACTATTTGCTTACTGAAAGGTCAGAGATTAAAGTCCACCCAGAGGTGCCTCATAAGAAAGGCCTGGCACTCTACTTCCAAAATTCAGCACTTGAAAACCCTATGAGGGAATTCCTGGGAGTGCAAACAGTAGCCAAAAAGTTGGTAGTTCAAACCCAACTACAGGAGCTACAGAAGACAGGCCTGATGATCTGCTTCCAAAAGGTCATATCCTTGGAAATCCTATGAAGAACAGTTCTATTCAGCACATGAGTCAGAATCAACTCGATGGCAACAATAACAAAAATTTGCAAGGGAGACCAACACATAATAGGTGACATTCTTGAAAAACAGTAATATGTTATGGGACTTAAGTGTTCATCCGCACATTGAAGTAATAAAAACTTTAAAGAAAAAGAAAACCCTGTAGAGTATATTTCTACTCTGAGACACATGGTATCTCCCTGAGTCAGAATGCACTCAGTGGTAACTAGTATAACATTGATCTATCCAATTCCTCTTCCCTGGAATGTTCCTTCTTCTCTTCATTCTCCAATACCTAAATCTCCTCATTCATGGCCTAATGTGTAACTACTTTCTCTATGAAGCAACTGAGAGAAATCGATGCTTTCCCCTAAATTTTCCCATAGTTTGTTATTATATTTCTATTAAAATTTTAGGTTAAAAATCAATTTTACCACCAATTCCCATTCTCAAACCCATGGAAGACATCACTTTGATTGTGGCAGTCTTGCCTACTGACCTATATTTCCTCTCCATGAGCACAGCATTATATCCTCCCCGTTTCACATTTACAACCAACATGACTTGTAAGTCTTTTATGAATATATGTCTATGTCCTAGAAAATGTTCAATAAATTTTTGGAAGTAGAACTTAATTGAATGGAGAACAAAACCTAAAGCTGAAAATGTAACACTGGTAACTGATACAAAGCTAATCAAGAGTTAAGAATTTAAAATAAAATAAAAAAAGTCAAAACACTTAGTAGAATTGTCCAATAGGGTTTCTAACACTATAATCTTTATGGGAACAGGCTGCCACAACTTTCTCCCATGGATCCATCAGGGCTCCTTAAGTTAAGCATACACACTTTTGAAAGATGGTGGAATAGGCGGACAAGCTACACAGACCCTCTTCAACACAGAAAAGACAAACCAATTGACATAGATACAGAAGATAATCCTAGAAGCCTGAGCTTTGAAAGGAAGGATACACAAGTGGATTAAACACCAACTAGTAGAAGAACCTGCATGAAAACACCAAAAAAGGAGACATATGGAGTTGCAGTCTATCAGTGATCCTGACACATGGACAGCTGGAATATTTCCAAGTGGTGTTAAGACCTGAGAATTAACCTAAGAATTGGCCCTTCTCACCAAGGGCTGCATGGACTACAGCATGGGTAGCTGATAACTGAAAAGGAAACAGAAAAGAAGGAGACAAACTGAGCTGCAGACTTTCAGCTGTCTGGAGGGCACAGCCATTTTGAATGTTTACAGGCAACAGCCATTTTTCATATTTAAAGTGACAACATTCTCATTCAGATTCCAGGGATCTAAGAATCGGCTTCACTTGCCAAAGACAGCACCGACACACAGGAGGCTGATGGCTGGAAAGGAGACAGGTGGTGAGTACATAAGTGCTGCCAACAAGCAAATAGAGGAGCACAGTACCCTGATTATTCAGATACATCCAAAGAAAACTAAAACGTTGGGTGAATCACTCAAACATACAATCACCAATTAAATATAAAGATAAAAATGTCACAATGTCTCAGAGACAATAAACCATCACAGTCCACACAAAGAAGCAAGATAAAGTAGTAGAAACAAGGGACCAGGATACAGACCCAGAAGGAAAAAGCAGTATTAGAAATCCCTGATAGGGAATTCAAAAGAATTATATTTAGGTACCTTCAATGGATTAAGAGACAGATCAAGGAAAATAATGACAAAATTGAGATAAAACCCTAGAACAATTTTGGAAGACAATGCAAGAACAAAATTGACAAAATAAATGAAAAATTAGAAATGATACAAAACAGAAATCCAGCAAATCTGTTCTACAACAGAAATCCAGAAGATTAATACTAAATTCTCAGAAATAGATAACACATTGAATGAGCAAAGGAGTAGAACCAAATCAATGGAAGATAGAATTAATGAGAGTGAAGACAAAAACCTCAATACTTCTTTAGAAAGGGAGCAATCAGGAAAAAAAAAAAAAAAAAGATCAAAACAAAATGAAGAAAGCCTGTCATGTAGGACACCATCAAAAGGAATAACCTAAATGTTATTGCAATTCCAGAACAAGAGGAGACAAATAAAACCACAGAGAATATTGTTGAAGGGTTGTTAGAAGAGAATTTTCCTTGATATGATGAAAGATGAGAATATATCCCTTCAATAGGTCCAGAAAACTCCACTGGGATAGGGCCCAAAAGAAAATCACCAAGATGTATCATCATCAAGCTCACCAAAACCAAAGACAAAGAAAGAATCCTAAAAGCAGCATGGGAAAAATGAAAAGTTACCTACAGAGGGCAACCAATTAGACAAAGCTCTGATTTCTCAGAAGAAACCATACAGGTGAGAGGGCAATGGAATGGTATATATAAAACCCTGAAAGAAAAAATTTTCCAACCAAGAATTATATACCTGGCAAAACTGTCCCTCAAATACGATGGTGAAATTAGGACATTTCCTGAGAAGCAGAAATTAAAGGAATTTGTTAAAACCAGATGACCCTTACAAGAGATACTAAAGAGAGACTTTTGGACAGAGATGCAACAACAGCCAACAGCAACTGACCATTAATACACATGATGACATAACCCAGAAACCAACCCAGTTATGAAACATCCAAAGTAAATAAGCCTACAAGATTATAAACAGGTAGCCAGAGACATCAATTGGCAACTTAGGACAACTACAACCAAAAAGAGGGAAAAAACTGTGTAGTTACACAACTTTGAAATGGTGAGAAAGTGAAGACAATTGCAAGATAGAAAGAACTGTTCTAAACTTAGGAAGAAAATTATAAATCACACAATAACCTCAAAGAAAAATGATAAAGCTTCACATCAAAATAAAAAAGAGGACAAGCACAAATATTTAGGAAATACTAAAACAATAGCAATGAAGGAAGTGATAACACAATTCATAAACAAAACAAGGTTAGCACAGAAAATTATATGGAACAAAGAAATCAGTAATACCACAAAATTCACATAATAAGAGAAGCCAAAGATGGCATCATACCTATAACCTACATGTTTGTTCCCTCAAGCAATGCAATCCCTGAATAGCTGGGTAAAGCAGATAGAAATAATGATACTGGCCTTATTAGCAATTAAGGAGAAACTAAAGTATCAGATTTAGTGAAGTCGGAGAAAAAGAGCAGATTAAAAACTAGCAAAAATAAATGAACTCATCTAGCTGGTGGAGAGATGGAGAGACAGAGGAAAGGACCCATTAGAAATATAAAAGAAGTTGGCAGAGGGAAGGAGAGAGGTAAACAAACAAATGCTATGGAACCCACAGAGGCACTGGGGACTCAGAATACCCACACCCCATACTGGGAGATTTGGTGGTGACCTTGGGCCTTGGGAGCTGAGTGAGTAGATAATCTTACTGAGAAACAGATCAAGAGCCCCCACTTGGCTTGGACTGCTGCAGAGTCCACAAATGAGTGGGGGAAAGGGAGAAACTCCCTCCGAGTAGGCAGAGCCCCAAAGCAAGTTCACAGCAGTAGGCCGGGGTCCAACTCTTCCATGACCCCGTTTTAGCACAGAGCAGACCAGGGTACTACGTTTTTGCAGCTTCTCAATCCAAGTGGAAAGTAGTGGCCCTCTACCCATTGTGATCTGTCAATTTTGAACCATGGGTCTTTGATTGACTGTAGGAAGTCATCATTAGGAGACACCTCAGGAAGACACAAACTACACTGCCTGTCCTGGCATAGAAATCAACAATAGGAAGACCAAGGAAAAAGTATCCAATATGTGGAAACTGAATAGCTCTCCCAAATGCAGAAAACTGGGACTCACTACTGGCACCTTTTTTTTTTTTTTTTTCTTTCTTTGTTCCTTTTCTGTCTCTTCCAATAGAAGGAACACATTAAACCATAATCAGGCAACAGGAGTTATTACACTGAGCACCTCACACAATAGATCACACCAATAACTCCAGTACTACAGAAACAATAACAGATGGTGGACAACATCTGCTCATCCAATTCCAAATCCCCTTCATAATGAGCAGAGACCTGCACTCACATCCGCACCAGTGATTCCACCAACATAGAAAGAACTGGAGAGCACCCCATACAACTGAGTTAATAACCAAAAAAAGTACACCTGCTCTACACTTTCAAATATAGTAAAACATAAAATCAGAATGATTTTACATAACTAAATATCAAAGACAACAACTTCAAAATGTCTAGGAAACAACAGACAACCTCAAATCAATCAATAAAAAATAGGACAAGACAATGAAAATAAATGCCCAGGCTAAAGAATTATCTATCATGGAAGAAGAACAAGCAATAGAACTATCTGAGAAGAAATGCAGAAAGTATATATATAGGACTTTCCAAGAGCTCAAGGATACCACAGAAACAATAAGACAGACAGTACCCTGGAAGAACTCAGGAAAACCATCCAAGAACAAAATAACAATTTAAATACACAATTAGAACTCATACAAAAACAGCAATTAGGAATCCAGAAGATGAACACTAAAATTATAGAATTAGACAACAGAGTGGAAGGACAAAAGAGTCGACTAGAAGTGGTTGAACAATGCATTTCCCAACTAGAAGACAATCCCTTGAAACCAGCTTGTATGAGGAAAATCAGAACAAAGATTTAAGAGAAATGAAGGGAACCTAAGAGTTATATGAGATGACATGAAAGGAAACAGCATATGCTTCATTGGATTATCAGAACAAGAGGAGAAAAAAAAAATAAACTGAGAGAATTGTGGAAGACTGGATAACAGAAAATTTCCCCTATATCATGAAGGAAGAAAAGATATCCATCCAAGAAGTTCAAAGAATCCCATACAGGATAGATTCCAAAAGAAAAACACTGAGGCATATCATAATCAAACTCTAAAACCAAAGACAAAGAAAGAATCTTGGGAGCTGCTCAGAAAAAACAAAATGCAACCTACAATGGACAACCAATAAGACTAAGTTATGATTTCTCAGCAGAAACCATGCAGACAAAAAGGCAATAGGATGGCACATATAAAACATTGAAGGAAAAGAACTTCAACCAAGAATAATACCAAAAAGAAAAAAAAAAATCCACTGCCATCAAGTTGGATCCAACTCATAGCAACCCCTCCTTGGGTTTCCGAGGCAGTATCACTATGGGAGTAGCTTGCCCAACCTTCCTTCCAAGGAGTGGTTGGTGGGTTTGAACCACCAGCCTTCTGGTTAGCAGTCAAATGCCTTAGGCACTATGCCACCAGAGCCCCTCTGATAATACATCTGATAACACATCCAGCCAAATTGTCCCTCAAATATGAGGGTGAAATCAAGACATTCTCAGACAAATAGAAAATAAGGGAATTTGTGAAAATCAGACCAACTCCAAAAGAAATTCTAAAGGGAGTTCTTGCAATAGAAAACCTGCAACAGGAAACAACAAATTAAAATCAGAACACTTGACATCACCACTTAGAAACCAACCAGAAATAGATGCTCAAAATAAGCTCATAAAATAATGTACACAGTGAAAATAGGGAGTCAATCTAGGGACAACACCAGCAACAAAGCAAATAGAGGGAATAAAAGCTTCAATTACAAAACTTCCAAATGGAGAGGAAGACAGGCCAATGTCTATATAGAACAGACTGTTCCAAACTTAAGGAGATAAGAATTTACTTCAGGGTAACCACAAAGAAAAGTAAAACAACCCCTCACCAAACTCAGAAAGAAGTAAAGCACTTGGGTTTAATAACCACAAAACCAACAATAATGGAGAAAAGAAAAGAAACACCTGATAACAAAATGAGCTCAGCATAGAAAATATTTGGAGCAAGGAAATCACCAATAACAAAAGAAAAAACACAATAGAATGACAGCAATGGATTCATACCTATCACTAATTACACTCAATGTTTATGGACTAAATGCACCAATCAAAAGAAAGAGAGTGGATAAGAAAAGAAGATCCATTGATATGTTGTCTATAAGAGACTCACTTTACACACAAAGATAAAAACATATTAAAAATTAAGGGTTGGAAGAAATATACCAAGCTAATGGTAACAAAGAAAGAACAGAAATAGTAATATTACTTTCTGTTAAAATAGACTTCAAGGTGAAAAACAGCATAAGGAACAAAGAAGGACATTATATGATGTTAAAAGGATCAATTGACTAAGACATCACCATAATTAATAACTATGCACCCAGTGAAAGTGCTCCAAAATACAGAAAACAAATATTAATTGAATTAAAAGAAAAACAGACAACTCTAAAATAGTAGTAGGAGATTTAACACACCATTTTCAAGGAGGGACAGAACAAGCAAAAAAAAACTCAACAAAGATACAGAAGAACTCAACAACACAATCAACCAACTTCACCTCATAGACATATACAGAGCATTCCATCCAACAAAAGCACAATTCATATTCCTCTCCAGTGCACATGGATAATTCTCTAGACTAGACCATATGTTAGGACACGAAACAAGCCTCAATAAATTCAAAAACATTGAAATACTACAAAGCACCTTCTCGGATCACAATGCTATAAAAATAGAAATCAACAATAGGAAGACCAAGGAAAAAGTATCCAATATGTGGAAACTGAATAAGACCCTGCTCAAAAACTACTGTGTAACAGAAGAAATAAAGTGTGAAATAAAAAATTTTTAAAAAATGCTAGAAACAAACAAGAATGAAGATACAACATACCAAAACCTTTTGGTCACAGCAAAAGCAGTACTCAGATGTCAATTTACAGCAATAAATGCACACATAAAAAAAGAGGAAAGAAACAAAATCAACTCTCTAACTCAACAACACTAACAATTAGAAAAACACAACAAAAATCCTACAGTATCCAGAAGTAAGGAAATAATAAAGATCAGAGAAGAAATACACGAAACAGAAAATAAAAAAATAATAGAGAAAATCAACAAAACAAGAAGCTGGTTCTTCAAAAAGATTAACAAAATTGACAAACCACTGGTAAATTTAACAAAGGAAGAGAAAGAGAAGATGCAAATAACATGAATAATAAACAAAAAAGGTGACATCACAACAGAATCAACTGAAACAAAAAAAGGTAATAACAGAATATCACAAAGAACTGTACTCCAACAGATGAGAGAGTCTAGAAGATACAGACAAGTTTCTCGAAACACAAGACTTGCCTAAACTATTCCAGTCGAAGATAGAACAGTTGAACAGACCCATAACAAAAGAAGAAATTGAGTAGGTCATAAAAAAAAAACTTCCCACAAAAAAACAAGTCCTGGTCTACACAGCATCAATGGAGAATTTTACCAAACATTGAGGGAAGAGTTGATCTTTTTACTACTCAAACTATTTCAGAACATAGAAAAAGATGTAATACTCTCAAATTCATTTTATGAAGCAAGCATAACATTAATACCAAAACCAGGGAAAGACACCTCTAAAAAGGAAAACAACAGACCAATATCCCTCATGACTATATCAAAAATCTTCAACAAAATCCTGGCCAACAGAATCCATACCAAAAAAACATACCAAAAAAATAATACATTATGACCAAGTGGGATTCATATCAGGTATGCAAGGGATGGTTCAACATCAGTTAAATGATCAATGTAATCCACCACATAAATAAAGCAAAAGAAAGAACCATATGATCATATCATCAATACAGAAAAGGCATTTCAATGAAATCCAACACCCATTCCTGTTCAGAATCCTCAGCAAAATATGGATAGAAGGGAAAATCCTCAACATAATAAAGGGCATATATGCAAAGCCAACAGCCAACTTATTGTTAATGGAGAAAGACTCAAAGCATTTCCCTTGTGAATGGGAACCAGACAAGGATGCCCTCTATCACCACTTCTATTTAACCTTGTATTGGAAGTCCTAGCCAGGGCAATAAGGCAAGAAAGAGAAATAAAAGGCATCCAAATTGGCAATGAGGAAGTAAATCTATCTCTATTTGCAGATGATATGATCCTATACATAGAAAACTCAAGACACTCAGCAAAAAAAAATAAATTACTGGAATTAATAGAAGGTTCAGCAAAGTGTCAGGATCCAAGGTCAACACAAAGAAATCAGTTGGATTCTTCTGTATCAACAAAGAGG
>NW_006921673.1:8163006-8171133 GCF_000298275.1 Orycteropus afer afer | reverse complement strand
AAAAAAAAAGATTTTATGTACTTTTTAATATCAAATAATTGGTTCTTTATAACTTTTCTATATGCATCATTAAAAAAACTCCTGAATAGAGGTTTTATCTTGCCTTTCTTTGTACAAAGGGTATTTCATTATATCTATAAAGTTGATACAAAAGAAATGATAAAGTAAAGGAGCTGAATGGAATTTTCCAAAGGGCAGTTTAAAAAGACAGAAGTAAAGTGTTACAACAAAATGTGCAAAGACCTGGGGTTAGAAAACCAAAAGCAATGAATATACTTGGCATTTCTCAAGCTGAAATAACTGAAGAAAAAATTCAAGCTTCGTGTTCAATATTAAAGGTAATATAAAAGGATCTCTGGTGGCATAGTGGATAAGGCACTGCTAACCAGAAGGTCAGTGTTTCAAACCCGCCAGCCATTCCATGGAAGGAAGATGGGGCAATCTACTTCCGTAAAGATTTCCAGACTCAGGTCACAATGAGTTGGAATTGACTTGATGGCAGTGAGTTTGGTTTGGTGTATAGGTAGACTATTGAATGATGCAAGAAGCATCAAAAGAAGATGGAAGGAATACATTGATTCACTGCAACAAAAAGAATTGGTCAGTATTCACCCATTTGGAGAGTTAGAATATGATCAAGAACCGATGGCACTGTAGGAGAAGTCCAGGCTGCACTAAAAGCATTGGCAAAAAACAAGGTTCCAGGAATAGATGGAATATCAACTGAAATGCTTCTCAAATGGATGCAATGCTGGAAGTGCTCACTCTCTATGTCAAGACATTTGGAAAACACCTACCTGGCTAAGCAACTGGAAGAGTTCCATATTTGTACCAATTCCAAAAAAGATGATCCAACCAAATGTGGAGTTTATCAAACAATATCATTAATATCACATGCAAGGAAAATTTTTGCTGAAGATAATTCAAAAATGATTGCAGTTACACACTAACAGGAATAGTCAGATATTCAAGATGGATTCAGAAGAAGACTTGGAACAAGGGATGTCATTGATATCCGATGATCTTGATATCATCAGATGGATCTTGGCTGAACGCAGAAAATACCAGAAAGATGCTTGCCTGTGTTTTATTGACTATACAAATGCATTCAATTGTATATGGATCATAAGAAATAATGGATAACATTGTAAAGAATGGAATTCTATAGCATTTCATTGCGCTCATGCAGAACCTTTACATAGATCAATAAACGGTCATTCAAACCGAAGAAGGAGATATTATGAGGTTTAAAATCAGAAAAGATATGCATCATGGTCCTATCCTTTCACCAAATAGTCCAAAAAGTTGGTCTATTTGAAGAAGAATGCTACATCAGGATTGGAGGAAGACTCATTAACAATGTGCAATATGCAGTTAACTCACCTTCCTTGCTGAAAGCCATGAGGACTTGAACAACATACTGATGAATATCAAAGACCACAACCTGCAGTGTGGATTACATCTCAACATTAAACAAACAACAACAAAAATCCTATAACTAGGCCCATGAGCAACTTCATGATAAATGAAGATATTGAAGTTGTCAAGGATTTAATTTTACTTGGATTTACAATCAACCCTCATGGAAGTAGCAGTCAAAAAATTAAACAACATATTGCACTGAGCAAATCTGTTGCAAAAGACCTCTTTACTGTGCTGAAAACAACTAAATAATGGCCACTTACCACTACTGATCATTTAGATCAGGGCCACAATAGATGAACCCTGACAGAATGGAAGAATATCACAGAACAGAACTCAAATTCTTAAAAGAGAATTTTGGCCTATTGTGAAAAGTGTCACTGAACAAATTGTATAGAAATTGTCAAATGGGAAACTAATTGACTGGTAAACTTTCACCAAAAACACAATAATTTTTTGTTTTTGTTTTTGTTTTTGTTTTTAATTGCAATAGCTTTAGTATCAGGCAGGTTTAGGTTTACTCCTGCCTCTGACTTTCACTAGCTTCAGGTCCAGGGCAAACTATTCAAACTCTGAGTCTCAGTTTCTACATAAGAAAAGAGAAACCGACCATACCCATTTCACAGGGCTGCTGTGGCAATTCAATAAGACAATGTATGCATTGTAGGGGAACTCTGGTGACTAGTGTCTAAGGCATTTGACTGCTAACCACAAGGCTAGCCATTCAAACCCACCAGCTACTCCTCAGAAGGAAGTTTGTGCAATCTACTTTGGTAGTGATACTGCCTTGGAAACCCAAGGAGGGGTCGCTATGAGTCAAATCCGACTCGACAGCAGTGAGATGCAAAAGTAGACCTAGTTCCTGGAGAATGGTTCTTTTAAAATGGTAGTTTTCTTCCCCTGGCAAGTCTGTGGTTCCCTATACCAACTCAACTAGTAACCACAGAAGCCCTGAAGATGACTACCTCAACTTGGATACATACCATGACTCACCTTTTCACACAGCAAAGTGCTGTGAAATGTTGGAGCAGGAGAAGACATTAGATGTTGTGTAGTCCAACCTTATTGTTTGGATTCCTTTCAGAAAATTCTGTGTGCATGCCTCTTATAAAGGGTACCTCACTATAACTACTACCACCCATCTGTCATTTTTGTGGTGGTTTACTTGTTGCTATTTTTCTGGAAGCTGCTATTTCAAATACCAGCAAGGTCACCCATGGAAAGCTTCCAGACTGAGGAAGAATAGGAAGAAAGGACTGGTGATCAACTTCCAAAAATTAGCCAATGAAAACTTTATGGAGCACAACAAAATATTACTTGATAAAGTGCTAGAAGATGAGTACCCTAGGTTTTAAGGCACTAAAACTCCACAGTGGTCACAACAGTGGACTTGAGCATCATACCAACCATTGTGGAGGTCACAATGAATTGCATAACATTTTGTTCTATTGTACATGGGTTCAACATGAGTCAGAGCTGACTGAACACCAACTAACAATAACATTATTTCTTGTTTATTCCCTTCTGTAATGATTATTAAACTTGTCTCTGTTCTGATCCCCGCCCACCAAAAAAGTGCTAAAAAGCAGAGATGTGTCTTTGATGACTAAGATTTATCTGACACTAGCCATGGTGTTTTCCATTTTATCATATGCATGTGAAAGTTGGACAATGAAAAATGAAGAGCAAAAAAGTGACACATCTGACTTGTGGTGTTAATAAAGAGTATACTATGGACTGCCAGAAGAATGAACAAATCTCTCCTGGAGAAACTACAGCCAGATTGCTCTTCACAAACAAGGATGGTGTGGTTTTATCTCACTTATTTTGGACATGTTATCGGGGGGGCCAATCCCTAGAGAAGGACATCATGCTTGGTAAAGTAGAGGGTCAGCAAAAAAGAGAAAGACCCTCAATGAGACAGATTGACACAGTAGCTGGAACAATGGTCTCAAACATAGCAACAATTGTGAGGACAATGTAAGATCAGGACACATTTAGTTCAGCTTTACATAGGGTCACTATGAGTTGGAGCCAACTCAAGGGCTACTTAGAGCTGATGAAGGGACAATCTTCTGTAAAGAAGAATCTCAACTAATAAATATAGGATAACTGATATGCAACACTTAATCAAATAGTGAATCTAGTTAATGGTCATCAATGGCTGCTAATAAAATTAGGAGAAATGTTTGTGGAGACTTTAAAATAGATGGATCAAGTTGATAACACCTGAACCCACTGGTCAATCTTAGTATTATTAACAGTAGGTAAGATTAACTTTCTAGTTACTCACATAGTGCCTGTGGTTTTAAAAGCTTACAAACAGCCATCTAAGGCATAACAGGTAGTCTCTTTTCACTTGGAGTAACAGAGGAAGAAGGTAAAACAGGACTAGGAGGAGGATATGGAATTGCTTCCATGAACAACTGCTTCCTTTGCTTTGAGACCAGAACTGGATGATACCTGTCTATCATTAATGAACATTTTGATCAAAGATTCCATAGAAAAATCCTGATATAAAAGGGAAAATGTAGAAGAGAATTTCAAATTTTCTTAGCCTCTCTGAGCAATGGAGAGTGGATGAACCCCTGAAACTATTGCTCTGAGATACTCTTTAAACCATAAACCAAAAATATCTTCTGAAGTATTCTTAAAACTGAATAATCTATCTTAACTAGTGAAAAAAGAAAGAAAAAAAATTCTGCCTTGAGCATTATGCTCTTTTAAGAACAAGCAATGTGGGATCAAATTGACAACAGTAACACAAAAGATCAGATATGAAACTTAGCGGCAGTGAGTCTATATTAATGACAGAAGAACAACTCAGAAGGAGGATGAGAATGATTGCACAACTCAAGAGCATAATCAGTGTCACTGAATTGTACACGAGGAAACTTTTGAATTGTCTCACTTATTTTGGACATGTTATCAGGAGTGGCCAATCCCTAGAGAAGGACATCATGCTTGGTAACGTAAAGGGTCAGCATACATATTTTGCTATGTATGTTCTCAAAACAACAGAATTAATGAAATTCAAAAGAAAAACAAGTGGATCAGATTGATCAATATTACTGAATTTTACATGTGAAAACTGTTGAATTGGTGTATGTTTTGCTTGCATATTCTCAACAATAAAATAAATAAAAATTTTAAAAGGGATACAGAAGCATTAACATTAGGAAGAAAAAATACATATTATGCAGAAAATAATTAAAATAAAGCTGGAAATCTTATTTTAATATTAAAAAAAAAAAAAAAAAAAAAACCTCAATGCTGTCAGGTCAGATCCAACTCATAGCGATCCTTTCTTGGGTTTCCAAGGCAGTATCACTACAGCAGTAGATTGCCCAAACTTTCTTCTGAGGAGTGGCTGGTGGATTTGAACCACCAAACTTCTGGTTAGACAAAGTAAATTTTAAGGTAATATGTATCATTAAAGCTAAAGAAAAAGAATATTTCAAAATTATAAGGGATCAGTTTGCAAACAGATAGTGGTGATGATTGTACCACATAATGAACATAACTCATGTCACTGAATTGCACACACAAAAAATGTTGAAATGGAAGACTCTCAAAAATGGTGTCTCTCCTGTAGTGCACATGCTGGTTCCCTCTAGCATCTTAGTGCCTGAATACTATGTGCAGCAGTTTGAAATGGGGATTCTGGTGCTCTGAACGGCTCATTAAATCAGAGTACGCCAAACTCAGGGGAGTAGGATTAGAAAGGAGAAAGGGGCAGTGCAATTACCCAAAAGGGAAAAAAAAAAACAAAAAAACAGGTGAACCTGCCCTGCGGATTGCCAACCGACAGGTAAAAAGGGCATAGGAGACTTCCCTGGGGGAGAGCCAACCGGCAGGTGAGAAAGGGCATCAGAGATCTCCCTGGGGCAGTGGAGAGAAAACTCCATACCAGAGAACCCGCAGCCACTCTACAGATCTACCTTTAGCACCTGCTTTTATTGGTAAACTTGGGACCTCTGGGAGGGCGCTAAGATCTCTCTGGCTCTGGGTACCGTTGAAGCACAGGAGCAGAGAGGAGAATAAAGCCACAAGTGGGCAGGCCCTGGGATGAACTCCCTTCATGGATCAGGACAGTTATCCTAGTTCAGCTTTTTGGCATGGAGGGGCCTGAAGAGCAGGGTTTTGCAGCTGTCTGAACCTGGTGGAAAGTGGCGGCCCCCTAACAATGGGAGTTTTTGCTGAACTTGAGCTGCAAGCATGCAAGTAACAGTATAATGTCATCATTAGCAGTCTGCTCAAAGCCCTAGAAACCACTCCTGGCACCTTGGAGCTTTTCTTCATTCTCTCTTTTCTTACTCTTTTCTCCACCTATACCCTGACTCATCCAATAGAAAAACCACATTCAGCCACCAAAGCACCTGCTGGTTCGAATCCTAAACTCCCTTTACGACAAACAGAGACCTGCATCCACATTCCACACAGCGATTCCATCATCAAAAAGAAAACTACAGAGCAACCCAGCACAAATGAATTAATAGCCAAAAAAATAAAATACACCAGCTCCACCTTTTCAAAATATTAAATCATAAACCCAAGACAAGACAAATTAACACATAACTAATAGTCAAAAACAACTTCAAAATGTCTAGGAAACAATAGGCAACTTCAAAACAAACAAAAAAAACAGGATAAGACATTAGAAGTAAAATCCCAAACAGAAGTCTCATTAAACATGGAGGAAGACAAAGCAATAGAATTATCTGAGAAGGAATTTAGAAGGTATGTTTATTTAGCTCTACAAGAGCTTAAGGAAACCCCAAACAGAAACAAGGAGAACATGGAGAGTACCCTGGAAGAACTCAGGAAAACCATTCAAGAACAAAATAACAAGATTCATGCACAATCAGATCTCATACAAAAATAGCAGTTAGAAATCCAAAAGATGAATACCAAAATTACAGATTTACACAATACACTGGAAGCACGAAAGAATAGGATAGAACTGGCTGAAGAACCCATTTCCCAACAAGAACACAAATCCCTGGACACCAGACCATATGAAGAAAAATCAGAACAAAGGTTTAAGAGAAATGAAGAGAATCTAAGAGTTATATTGGACAACATTAAAAGAAACAACATATACCTCATTGGAATTCCAGAACAAGAAGAGGAAAAAAAAAAAACACTGAGAAAATTGTGGAAGACCTACTAACAGAAAACTTTCCCCATGTCATGAAGGAAGAAAAGATATTTGTCCAAGAAGCTCATAGAACCCCACACAGGATAGATCCCAAGAGGAAAACATCAAAGCCTATCATAATCAAACTCTCCAAAACCAAAGACAAAGAAAGAATTTTGCAAGCTGCCTGGCACAAAAGAAATAGTACTTATAATAATCAAAGAGTCAGACTGAGCTCGGATTACTCAGCAGAAGCCATACAGGCAAGAAGACAATGAGACACCATATATAAAATAATAAAGGAAAAGAACTTCCAACCAAGAATCCTATATCCAGCTAAGGTGCCCATCAAATATGAGGGCAAAATCAAGGCATTCTCAGACAAACAGAAATTAAGGGATTTTGTGAAAACCAGACCAACCATACAAGAAATACTTAAGGAAGTCCTTCCAATAGAGAACCCACAACAGAGAACAACAAAATCAGGATACATCAACACTAAAATCAAATCAGAAATAGACACTGAAAATAAGACCATAAAACATTGTGCACTAAAAATCAAGGAAGCCAGACACATCCGGTAAGATGGAGGACTAGGCAGGCAAGCAACACAGACCCACTTCAACAAAGAAAAGAGAAACCAATTGACAGAGATACAGAAGATAGTCCTGGAGGCCTGAGCTTTGAAAGGAACTATACAGAAGTGGATTAGGCACCAACTAGTGGAAAAACCTGAACAAAAACAGTGAGTATGGAGATGGTCAGAGCTGGTGACTGTCAGCTACTCTGATGGGACCAATACCCTGAATATTTCCAAGTGGTGTTGGGACCTGAGAATTGACCTAAAGATCAGCTCTGGTCACCAAGGGCTGCAGGAATGACTGTGCTTGTGGCCTATGACTAGGAAGGGAAACAGCAAGGAGAGAGACAACCTGAGCAGTTGACTTTCCACTGTCCGGAGAGCGCAGCTATTTTGATTGTTTACACACGGCAGCCATTTTGTATAAAGTGATCGAGGGCACAGACATTTGGAATTATTTCAAGCGGTGACCATTTTGGATATTTAAAGTGACTGAGGCTGCAGCCATTTTGAATCTTTACAAGTGGCAACCATTTTGGATTTTAAAGCGACAGCATTCTCATTGGGATTCCAGGGGCCTAAAAATAGGCTCGGGAGCTCTGGTAGCATAGTACCTAAGGCATTTGACTGCTAACCAGAAAGCTGGTGGTTCAAACCCACAAGCCACTCCCCGGAAGGAAGGTTGGACAATCTACTTCCATAGAGATACTGCCTTAGAAACCCAAGGAGGGGTCACTATGGGTCAGATCCGACTACACTGCAATGGTTGAGGTTTTTTTAAGAATAGGCTCTGTTTGCCAAGGTCAGCAGGGACATAAGTGAGGATGACAACAGGAAAGGAGACAGGTGGTGAATGCATGTTGTTGTTGTTGTTGTTAAGTGCCGTCGAGTCGTTTCCAACTCATAGCGACCCCATGCACAGCAGAACGAAACACTGCCCAATCCCACGCCAGCCCCACAATCCCTGCTATACTTGAGCCCATCA
>NW_006921673.1:8154381-8160896 GCF_000298275.1 Orycteropus afer afer | reverse complement strand
AATGTTCTTGATATCTTCCCATAATTCATCTGGCTTTCGGTCGTTGGTGTTCAGTGCATCAAATCTATTCTTTAGATGATCTCTATATTCAGGAGAGATATATTCAAGATCATACTTTGGCTCTCTTGGAATGTATAAGTGCTGTCAACTGGTGAATAGAGGAGAACAGCACAGTACCCTGCTTGTATGGATAACATACAAACAAACAAAAATTGTGGGCAAGGCACTCCAATGTACAATCACCGATTAAATATAAACACAAAAACCTCACAATACCTCAGAGACAACAGAGCATCACAGTGCAGACAAAGAAGAAAGATAAATCAGAAGAAACAAGGCACCAGAACACAGACCCAAAACACATCCCTGAAGAAGATGTAGCATTGGAACTCCCTGATGAGGAACTCAAAAGTATTATATTTAGGTATCTTCAATGAATTGAGAGACAAACCAAGGAAATCACTGACAAAATTGAGGAAAACAAAGACAAAACCCTAGAACAGTTTCAAAAGACAATACAAGAACAAAATGACAAAATAAATGAAAAATTAGAAATGATACAAAATCTACACACAGAAATCCAGAAGATTAATACTAAATTTTCAGAAATAGGTAAGACATTGAATGGGCAAAGGAGCAGAATTGAATCAATGAAAGACAGAATTAGTGAGATTGGAGGCAAATACCTGAACACTTCTTTGGAAATGGATCAATCGGAAAAAAGATCAAAACAAAATGAAGGAAGCCCAAGGTTCATGTGGGATACCATCAAAAAAAAATAACCTACATATAATCAGAATTCCAGAACAGGAAGAGACAAATAAAACCACAGAGAAAATTGTCAAAGATTTCTTGGAAGAGAATTTTCCTGGTATCATGAAAGATGAGAATACATCTATTCAGGAATCCAATGAAACCCAAACAGGATAGACCCCAAAAGAAAATCACCAAGACATATCATCATCAAACTCATCAAAAACAAAGACAAAGAAAGAATTATGAGAGCAGCACGGGAAAAACAAAAAGTTACCTACAAGGGGCAACCAATAAGACTAAGCTCGAATTTCTTGACAGAAACCATGCAGGCGAGAAGACAGTGGGATGGTATATATAAAACACTGAAAGAGAAAAATTTCCAACAAAGAATTATGTACCCAGCAAAACTGTCCCTCAAATATGATGGCAAAATTAGGTCATTTCCAGACAAGCAAAAATTAAGGGAATTTGTTAAAACCAGACCAACCTTACAAGAGATGCTAAAGGGAGTCCTTTGGACAGAGAAGCAACAACAGTAAACAACAACTGACAATTAACACACATTATACTATAACACACAAACCAACACAGCTATGGAAGCATCCAAATTAAATAAGCCTACAAGATTGTAAACAGGGAACCAGAGACACCAACCAACAAATGAGGACAACTACAAACCAAAAAATGGGAAATAAAACTGTGTCATTACAGAACTTTTAGATGGTAAGGAAGTCAAGACAACTACAAGATAGAATGGACTGTTCTAAACTTGGGGAGAAAACTATAAATCACAGGGTAACCTCACAGAAAAATTGTAAACCTTCACCTTAAAATAAAAAAGAGGACCAGCACAAATATTTATCAAATACTGAAACAACAGCAACAAAGGAAGTGATAACATGATTCATAAACAAAATGAGCTCAGCATAGAAAATTATATGGAACAAAGAAATTGACACCATGAAAAAGCACGTAACAAAAATGACAGCAACAAATTCATATTTGCTGATAATTACATATCTGGCAAGGGAATTATCTCTAAGATTTATAGAAAACTCCAATGCCTCAACACCTAAGAAATAACAATCCAATTGAAAAATAGGCAGAAGACATGAATAGACACTTTACTAAGGAGGATATTCAGGTAGCCAGTTAATACATGAAGAGATGCTCACAATCCTTGGCCATCAGAAAGATGGAAATCAAAACAACAATGAGATACTGTCTCACCCCAGCACTGATAGCAAGGTTCAATGTGACAGAAAATAACAATTGCTGGAGGGAACGTGGAGAGATTGAGACTCTCATACACTGCTGGTGGGACTGTGAAGTGATACAATTCCTTAGAAAGCTGGAATTGGAGATACCATCTGACCCAGCAATCCCATTAATAGGTATATATCCTAGAGAGGGGAGAGCCAGGACAGAAAAAGATATATGCACACCCATGTTCATTGCAGCACTATTTACAATAGCAAAGAGGTGGAAACAACCTATGTGCCCATCAACAGCTGAAAGGATAAACAAATTATGGTACATTCACACAATGGAATACTATGCTACATTAGAAAACAATGAAGGATATGCAAATCACCTCACAACATGGATAAGCCTGGAGGACATTATGCTGAGTGAAATAAATCAATCACAAAAAGACAAATACTATATGAGCCTATTACTGTAAAAAGACAAAGAAGGGTTTGCTTAAGAAAGAGAACTTACTTTGTAGGTGGGGTGGGGAGGGAAGGGGGAATATTAATTTTGGGCTAGTTGGGGCCCACATGCTGATGTAGGTAAGGGGAGGGATGTATAGAAAGGGTCTGTGACCAACATAATAACATTAGGTAAAGGGAGGACACCAAACTGTGCACATAAGAGATAGATGACAGATGCTAATACCAACCAGTATATTCACAATAATGCATTACCATTAACACCAAACACCAGGCTACAGATAAACACATAAACATCTGAGATCAGATGGGGGTCAGTGAACAGAAGTATACTCTAGACCAAGGATAGATTCAGCAGAAGCTAATCTTGCACAGATACCAGTGATACAAAATACCTGCAATCCTTACAGAAACAACAGAAGACAGACATAGGGTAATCCCTCACAGACACACAGACACTGGGAAAGAGAGCCAACGGATCTACTGACTCAGGACCACAGTACCAGGGAACCGCAGACTCAACTGGCACAACAAAATACATAAAAATCTTGTTCCTCATCCTACATTGAGTAGTGACTGGGGTCTTAAAAGCTTTCAAGCAGCCATCCAAGATGCAGCTAATGGTCTCCTATCATCGGAAGCAAAGAAGAATGCAAAAAAACAAGGGCATTTGGAAGCAATCAGCCCTAGGACACAATGGAACTCGAGACCAGAAGAACTAGATGGTGCCTGGCTACCAATGCCAATCACTCAGGAAAGTATCAAAACTGGAGATCCTTGATGAGTAGGAGGAAAAATGTGGAACTAAATCCAAAAACACAATAATGACCAGAATTCCCAGTCAGATGGAGTCTGGTGAGACCCCCAATACTATGGCCCTGGGATACATTCTGGGCCTGGAATAAAACTCACTCTCAGGGGCTGGCTCTCAGCCCAATAGTAAACAAAATGTACAGGCAGACCCCTCAACCCAGGGTGACACACCCACATTCTCCATGGAAAGGCATCCCTTGGAGCAATCAACCACTGGCCATCAGGGGGGCAACATTAGCACTGAGGAAATGCAGGACACACAGGAGTGCATAACTATGAGGAGCATGGGGGGAGGGATGGGGTTACTGGACAGGGAGGGGAGGAGACTGGGTTAGGGTTGGGGATGGTAAATGGGGAATGAAACTAAATCTACACATAATGTTGAATGTAAAACAAACTCTGCTCTGTAAAAATAAAATAAAATAAATGTTGAAATGTCAAATGTTTTCTTATTTGTATTTTTACCACAATAAAAAATGGTAACAATAAGAAAAAAAATGTAGGTCAGATTATGTGATAAACAAAAAAAAAGCAAACTCACTGCCATTGAGTTGAGTCTACTTATAGCAACCCCTCCTTGGGTTTTGGAAGCAGTATCTATATGGAAGTAGATTGCCCAATCCAAGGTATATTTGTTATCTACCTCTACATAATGAATTATTCCAAAATTTAGTGGCTTAAAATAACAGTAAATATTTATTTTCTCACATAGTTTATCTGGATCAAGAATTCAGTACTGGTTTAGCTGGGTGGGTCTGGCTCAAGAAACCTCATGAGGTTGTAGTCAAGGTTACAGTCATCTGAGTGCTTGGCTGGAGCTTGAGGTCTGCTTCCCAGATGGCTCACTCACAGGGCTGTTGGCAGGAGTCCTCAGTTCCTCCATATATGAGCCTCTCCATAAAACCACTTGAGTATGCAGCTGACCTGCCAGACAACTCCTCCAAAATAAGTGATCCTAGAGGAAGAAAAAGAAGCCACAATGCCTTTTATGACTTAGTAACATATCATCATTTCTGGTATACCTTATTGGTTCTCAATTCAGTTCTCCTATTCATTATAAGAGAGGACTACACAACGGTATGAATATGCAAAAAGAAGGATCATTGGGTTCCAGCCTCCAAGATGGAAGCAATCCTATAAAGTACACCCTTGTCTTCTTCCCCATCAAATCATTCCAGAATCTAATAAAGTCACTAGGTCTAACTACCAATTTATAGTTAATGCAAGAGAGATGATAAACAAACATCACCACAGGAAGCAACCAGCCATTTAGAGAATGTGGGACAATCTAGAGAACAAGACTTAATTTCTTCAACCAATAAATGATATGGGAAGAAAAGGTGAGCAAACAGTTTCAGATTTTAAAAGATTTAAAAAACATAACAACAAAAGGTAATGTGGTTCTTTTTGGATCCAGATTCAGACGAACATATTGTAAAGAGTGGAAAACCAAATTGTAAAAAGACTTTCTTTTTGCACAGTTGGGAAAATTTCAAGGACCGGGTATTAAGATGATATTAAGAAATTCTTATTAAGCATGTTCAGCAGAAAAATGGCATTATGTGTATAGTATATAGCTGATGCCTTTATCTTTTATAGATCCATATTGAATATTTACAGTTGAAATATTATCAAGTCTGGGATTTGCTTTAAAATAATCTAAAAAATGTTGGGAGGATAGCAGAAACAAGATTGAAAAAAAAAAAATGAAGCTGTGGGAGTTCACGTTACTGCTCTCTCTAGTTCTGAATTTTGGGAAAATTTCCATAGTTTTAAATTGCTGAAGGGTTAGGTTTAGTTATAGCAGCTATCATTACTTTGTTAATATACAGTACTCAAAGACCCGCTGCAGGATTTTTAGCAAGATTAGGGATAAGGAAGGGTCTGCAGTTGTATTTAGATTTATTCTTCTATGTGGCAGAAAAAAAGATAAACTGGAATGCAAGGGAATTGAGCAGAGGAGGTAGAACATCAATTTGGAGTCAGTTGCAAAAGTCTAAACTTCAGGAAGATAAGGTCTCTTCTAAGGAAATGACAGTAAGATTAGAAAGGAAGGAAAAATCCTAAATTGGTGGATGGCCACATCCTATGATTATCTACAGTTATTGCCTGCCAAATCACAATTTCCTGTAGTGCCTAAGGCACTTGACTGCTAACCAGAAGGCTGGCTGTTCAAACCCACCAGCCACTCCTTGAAGGGAAGGTTGGGCAATCTACTTCTATAGTGATATTGCCTGGGAAACCCAAGGAGGGGTTGCTATGAGTCAGGTCGAACTCAATGGGACATAACAACAACAATAACAACTTTGGTGTAATGTTTTATTTTTGCCTTTAAGTAAATCTCTTATTATTTTGACTCAATTTTCCCTAACTTTTATAAAAATTTTTTGGTTTAAATTGGTTTAAAGTATAAAATTTGTTTTCAAGGGTGCTAATGGAGACAGGGCAAGGAGAGGTCATAAAGTTGATTTTACACTTCATTTCAATCTATATTTTTCAGAGAATTATTCTGGCAATAAATATTTACTTTTAAAGTATGCAATGTATACTGAAAAATGTGGGAAAAGCCACTAGATAAATACCAAGTGATAATAATCATAAGGCTGAATCAGGGGTCAAAAAGAAGACAAAGACTTTAGGTTCTTATACCTATTTCTAATCCTTACAATTAAGAGGTATTTGTATTTCACTTGAATGACTTCAGAAAGTTGTTTAAAATGTATGTATCTTCTCAGGCCTTACTTAATGATGTGGAGGAAAAAAACATTGTCTAAGGGAATAGAAAGTCCCAGAAACAAATTATCACAAAAATTGTCTTATCAAAACCTTGTTACTAACTGGCTCTGTTTAATCCCAAAATAGAACGGAGTTTCCTGGCTATTCATGGCTCAGAAGGAGAATCAGTCTTGTTGATCAGTCTCAGATATGATTTGTTATTGTAAGTGGTAAGTAAGAAAGAGGAAAGCTAGCCAGATTCAGTTTACATAATTGCAATAAAGTTAATTACATGACCAAATGATCAGGAACAAGTGAAAACACTTCATTGTGTGTAAATGCTTTCGTTTGGGGAATTGTTTTAAATTTCTTTCCATACCTTCTACATAAGAATATCTCAATGATTTCAAATAAGATTCAAAACCTGGGCCTCCTGGTGGAACCACTGAGACTACGGCCCCTAGATGCCCTTCAGGTCTGGAACTGAACCCACACTTGTAGCTTCCAGCCAAACAAAAGACAGGCATATGAGTCAAACACTTACCTGAGGTAGATACC
>NW_006921673.1:8142966-8152272 GCF_000298275.1 Orycteropus afer afer | reverse complement strand
ACAACTACAAACCAAAAAGAGGGAAAAAAAATCTGTGTCATTACAGAACTTCTAGATGGCAAGGAAGTCAAGACAACTACAAGGTAGAATGGACTTTACTAATCTTGGGAAGAAAACGATAAATCACAGGGTAACCTCAAAGAAAAATGATAAACCTTCACATCAAAATTAAAAAGAGGATCAGCATAAATATTCAGCAAATACTAAAACAATAGTAATGAAGGAAGTGATAACATGATTCATAAACAAAACAAACTCAACATAGAAAATTATATGGAACAAAGAAATCGACACAATGAAAAAGCACTGACAAAAATGACAGCAACAAATTCATATTTGCTGATAATTATATATCTGACAAGGGACTTATTTCTAAGATTAATGGAAAAAAGTTGAAATTGGAGATACCATTTGACCTAGCAATCCCATTACTAGGTATATATCCTAGAGAGGTGAGAGCCAGGACAGGAACAGATACATGCATGCTCATGTTCATCACAGCACTATCTACAATAGCAAAAAGATGGAAACAACCCACATGCCCATCAGCGGAAGAGTGGATGACCAAACTATGGTACATACACATACTGGAATACTATGCAGCACTAAAGAATAATGTAGAGTCTGCAAAACACCATGTAATATGGATGAAACTGGAGGGCATTATGCTGAGTGAAATAAGTCAATCACAGAAGGACAAATACAGTATTAGTTGGTTGTTGTGGAGGGTCAAGGAAAGGTTTATATATGGAGAGAAACTTTCTTTGTTGGTTGCCACAAAGGGGAGGGGAGGGAACATTGCAAAAAAAAAAAAAAATGCATTGACCCATGTCACTTTAGATTTGTGTATTTCACTGTACATAAATTTCATTTCAATAAAATGCATTTTAAAAAAATGCAGGAATGCAACCCCCACACCAGACATACTGAATCAGAATCTGCATTTTATTAGGATTCCCAAGTGATTTGTAAGCTTAGTATATTTAAAAGCACTGCTCTGGAATACACAAGCTTCCAGATTCCATTCAGATTCCATTCTGCTTCAGATTCCATTTCTCACTTTTCACTTCAAATTTTACCTATTTGACGTTTCCATCTCTGTCTTTGAGTTGTTTCCTCCTTGACCCCTTGTCCTCCAGCCTATGGCAGGTGCTTCCCTCATACCTGGCTGCCCAGGCTTTCAGGATATAATATCCCAGCCTAGACCTCAGTACCTCAGGTTATGTGTCCCTCGAGGGCAGGGAACAGGTCTGAATCACGTCTCTGTACATTTCCCTACCTGACACATGGTGGTTGTTGTTGTTGTTTTGTGCCATCAAGTCAGACCTGACCCATAGCGACCCCTCCTTGGGTTTCTGAGGCAGTATCACTACGGAAGTAGATTGCCCCATCTTCTTTCCAAGGAGTGGCTGGTGGGTTTGAACCGCCAGCCTTCTGGTTAGCAGTCAAGTGCCTTAGGCATTATGCTACCAGAGCTCCATGGTAGAAACTCTATAACTGTTTGAAGAATGAATAAAATGCACAACTAAGAAAAAGGCCTTTGGTGTAAAATAGAGGTACTATGAAACCTGACTGCTTCACTTACCAGCTGTGTGAATTTGAGTAAAATACATACATAACTTCTTTGAATCTCACTAAAATGGGAATCATAGTACTTATCTCAAAGAATTCTTGTGAGGATTAAATGAAACTAAATGTACCTGAAGTGATGTAGACATTCCATTTTAAGGGCTCTGTTTTTCAGTTGTGTGGGGTTTTTGGTTTGTTTGTTAGTTTTATGTATTAACAAACTACCATTTACCATTAGTTACCATAAAGTGACTCCAAGTCATGAAGACCCATGTGTGTCAGAGTAGAAATGTGCTCCATAGAGTTTTCAATGGCTGATTTTCAGAAATGAATCATCAAGCTTTCTTCTAGGGCTCCTCTGGGTGGACTTTATCCTCACATCTTCTGGTTAGCAGCTGTGGTGCAGTGAATTACTTGGTATGGCTTTTCCAGCCATAGTCTTTGTAACGCCCACTGGATTATTGGATGAGACATGCAAATTAGGTGTGTAGAACTCTAACTGTGGAAGTGGTTAGTTTTGTCACTCTGCCAAGCTTAAAATGAGCCTTCCTAGAGACAGAAAAGGGGCTCTCACAGTGATCAAGAGAAAAGAGCTGGAAGTGAAGAGAGCCTGTCCTTGGACCCTAGATCCCTGCGCTGGACCTCCTTGGCAGAGTTGTCCAGCAGAGACACTTGGCAGAGGAATGGTGGCAATGAAACCAAGAGACATGAGACAGAGCGGTGGCTTTACCTGGTCCACAGAGTGAGAAAGTTAAGTGACTTTGGGCAGTAGCCTTGCTGGTGGGATGGGGTGCACCTAGATGTACCTATCAGCAGAGTTAAAAGAGCTTTGTAACACTTGACTGAGCAGAGCAGAAGCCAGGTGGAGAGGCCAAGAGCCAGAGAGGCCTGCCTGAGAGCATAGCAGAGGGGAGACAGTCCTGATCCAAGAACTGTTTCCTGAGTGTGTTCCTTTACCTGAATTATAGCCTGTTACTTCCCTAATAAACCCCATAATCGTGAATGCTGTCTGTGAGTTCTGTGTGGCCACTGCAACGAATTATCAAACCCAGTAGAGAAATAGTAAGTGCTGATGGAGGGTCTGTTGTCAGAATTGGCAAAAAAGGGTTGGAGGGTGATGGCATATCTGGCCTCATAGGAATAAGTCTTGATGCTGTCTCCTTATTGTGAAGTTAGAGCAAGTCAGAGATGCTGCCTCCATGCCCTTTTAGCAACAGCCAAGCACAGTAACTCTTTGCACCACCCAAAGACACCTTAAAAATAAGTATTGTGCCATGAGACCAGCAAAACTGAAGAATCTTGATCCAAAGGGGTAAAAATTCTGGACATAATATCAAATTCTAATAGAAGCCAGACATTCTGAAGCCATAGAGGCTGGCTGATCCCCCAAAACTATGGCCCTGAGGAAATCTTTGACCCTTAAATGAAAAATATCCCCTGAAGTCATCCTTAAACCAAACAATTGTTGTTGTTGTTATGTGCTGTCAAGACAGACCCAACTCATAGTGACCCCTGCTTGAATTTCCAAGGAAGTATCACTACGGGAGTAGATTGCCACATCTTCCTCCCAAGGAGTGGCTGGTGGGTTTGAACCACCAACCTTCTGGTTAGCAGTCAAATGCCTTTAGCTTAATTACAAAAGAATATCTCCCTCTTGAGCATTGTGCTTTTTCTGTTTTGTTTTGTGTGTGTGTGTGTGTGTGTGGCTGGGGTGAAATTATATAAAGCAGATTTGTTTTACATACAACAGTTCAAATACATTTTCGCACATTTTGTTTTATGACAGTAATTACAGTCCTCAAAATGTAACAGCTCTCTTGCCACTTCCTCACTGTGGTTACCCTTTCCCTGTGTTCCTGTGTCCTTCTTGCCTATGAATTCCTGCCTCCCTAGATTTCTCCCCAGATGCTGCCCTTCTGACCTCCCATGGGTGATTGTTCTAAGGTGTGCTTCTCCCTGTTGTAGCTCATCAGCTAGTAGGCCTGTCTATTATTTGGCTGAAAATTTGCCACAGGAATGAATCCAATTACAGGCCCAAGGGGTGACTGTTGTTGTTGTGTGCCATTGAGTTGGACCCTACTCATAGAGACCCTTCCTTGGGTTTCCAAGGCAGTATCACTACGGAAGTAGATTGCCCAACCTTCCTTTCAAGGAGTAGCTGGTGGGTTTGAACTGCCAGCCTCTGGTTAGAAGTCAAGTGCCTTAGGCATTATGCTACTAGGGGCCATAATCTCAGAGGTTTCACCAGTCTCTATCCAACCAGTAATACAAGTCAGTTTTTATTTTTTGTTAAAGATTGTTCCACATATTTCTCCTACTCCATCCAGGATCTCCAATTTTGATCCCTTTCCAAATGGTTGACAATGGTAACTGGGCACCATCTAGTTCTTCTGGTCTCAGGGTCATGTAGGCTGAGGTTCTCTTGGTCCTCTAGTCCCTTGGAAAAATTGTTTCTATGTCTCTGATTTTCTTCACTCTCCTTGCTCTGGACTAAGAGAGACCAGTTGTTGCATCTCAGATGGCTGTTCACAAGCTGCTTAGATGCCAGTCATTATTCAGCAAAGTAGGATGTAAAACAATGTCTTTATGTACTATATTGTGTCAATTGAGCTTGATGTGCCCCAACCATGGTCCCAAACCCACAAACTCAGTGACTCACTCCCTTAAGGTGCTTGGTTGTGACTAAGAAGTTATCCTAACATTGTTTCCTGTTAGCTCTGTAATGTATATGGACATTTTTATAGCACATACAAATACGCACGTAGGAATATTGTCTGCCCAACCTATGTATGGGAGCTCTGGTGGCATAATCCCTAAAGTATTTGACTGCTAACCAGAAGGCTGGTGGTTCAAACCCACTAGCCACTCCTTGGAAGGAAGGCTGGGCAATCTACTTCTGTAGTGATACAGCCTTAGAAATCCAAGGAGGGGTCACTATGAGTCAGATCCAACTCAATGGCAGTGAGTTTTGTTTTTTGGTTTTAACCTATGTATGGTCATGGTTTTATTCCCATTTGCCTGTCCATAACAGATTTTCTTGACTGTCTATCTATGTATACACCCATAGATAAATGCTTGCTATTACTGAGTATGCAGTTTTGTATATACAATAGTATGTGCCTTTATTGTCTCTACCTCTTGTATGCCTCTCCATATCTTCCTTTTGCTTAGTGATATTGTGCTGGTCACATGCTTTTATTATATTTCCTTTCTCTTTACCCAAAAGCATTGTGTTTTTTCAGAGAATTTTCTATATGTAATCAAATTGACCACAGGAACCTAAAAGGTTAAAAAGATCATACATGAAGAAAGCAAAAGATCATTTAAAAGATAAGAAAGGAAGAAAAGAACAAAATGCATCTCTCTGAAACTGAGACTCTGGAACTTGCTATTGAACAGAGAGTAGCTAAAGCAAATGGAGGAAATGATGAAATAAAAGGGCTGAACAGAAGATTTCAAAGGGCAGCTCGAGAAGACAAGATAAATTACATACGAAATGTGAAAAGATCTGGAGTTAGAAAACCAAAAGGAAGAACGTACTCAGCATTTCTCAAACTGCAAGAACTGAAGAAAAAAATTCAAGCCTCAAATTGCAATACTGAAGGATTCTATGGGCAAAATTGGAAGGAAGACTGGGCAATCTACTTCTGTCGAGATACCACCTTGGAAACCCAAGGAGGGGTTGCTATGAGTCGGAACCAACTTGACAGCAGTGAGTTTTGGTTTGGTTTTCATATGGGCAAAATATTAAATAATGCAGGAAGCATCAAAAGAAAATGGAAGGAATACACAGTCACTGTACCAAAAAGAATTTGTTGATGTTCAACTATTTCAAGTTATGATCAAGAACCAATGGTTTTGAAGGAAGAACTTGAAGCTGCACTGAAGGAATTGGTGAAAAACAAAGTACCAGGAATTGAATGAATACACATTAAAATGTTTCAACAAATGGATGCAGCATTGGAGGCACTTATTCGTTTATGCCAAGTAATTTGGAAGATAGCTACTTGCCCAGCTCACTGGAAGAGACTCATGTTTGTATCCATTCCAATGAGAGGTGATCCAACAGAATGTGAAAATTATGAAACAATATAATTAATATATCATACAAAAGTAAAATTTTGCTGAAGATAATTCAAAAATGATTGTAGCACATACAGTACTGCATTGTCAGTAAAGGCAAACATTGATATATGGGTGGATAGATGGGTAGACAGGCTGAACTATTAGGCATGTCTGTGCAGTGGATAATGTACTCAAGACCATGTATAGGGTTGGAAGACAATGTTTCTACAAGTGTATTGTATGTTCTGCAAGAATTCCCAGGTATATAGTAGAGCTGACAAGGGGCAAGTTTGTAGTCACTTCTTGGCCACAGCCAGCTACCCAGAGGGAGTGAGTAGTTGAACCTGTGGGCTCAGGACCATAGTCACAGGGGACATCAAGCTCAATTGGCATAACATACTACGCAAAACATCGTTCCACCTCCTACTTTGGTGAGTAGTGACTGGGATCTCAAAAGCTTGCAAGAGGCCATCTAAATGCAACAATGGGTCTCTCCTTGTTGAGAGCAAAGAAGAATGAAGAAAACTAAAGACACATGGAAACAATTAGTCCAACCAACTGGTACACCATGCAATCCTCAGCCTATATGACTATGAGACCAGAAGAACTAGATGGTGCTCAGCTACCACTGTCAACCACTCAAAGGGGAATCTCTGTAGGAGATCCTAGATCAAATGTGCAGTGTAGTAAATCACTTAGTGTGGTTTTTCTAGCCTTAAGTCTTTGTAAACTGTGGTGGAATTTGCTGTGAGCAACTGAGGAGCTCCTGATTGTAAAAGTTATCCACCTGGGGTATTTCTGTTGGGCACAACACAAAGCAATGTTCTGGGAGGTTCCTGCTCTCTCTCAGGTGCTTAGAATTCTGATGTTATGAGTGGTTAGTTTGGCCACTCTACCAGGCTCAAAAGGAGGCCTCCTAGAGACAGAGGTCTCTCTCTGACTGCTGGTTGAGGAAGATGTGCTGCTGAAAGAGACACACACTCCTGAAAGAAACATGCGCTGCTGGGAAAGAGATGCAAGAGACACGCATTGCTGAGAGAGACACCGAGGGACACTTACTGTTGGGAGAGAGACTGTGAGAGACTGTTAGGAGAGAGACTGTGGGCTAAGAGAGAGACTGAGCATTTTTCCTGAACTTGAATTGTAGCCTGGTGCTTCCCTAATAAACCCCGTAATCTGTGAGTTCTGTGTGGCCACTGCAGCGAATTATCAAACCCGGGAGAGAGGTGGTGGGTGCTTTGGGAGGAACAGTTGGAGAAAGGGCTGGAGGGAGGCAGCATGTCTGGCCTTGCAGTAATAGGCCTTGGGTTACTGATAGTGATTCAATCTTCCTCTTATGGAGTTAGAGGAGGTCAGGAGAAGTGGCCTCCAGTCTTTTTTGCAAAATGGGAGAACAATGTGGAACAAAATTCAAAATCATTAAAAGAAAAAGAAAAAAAGGACCAGATTTGCTGGTCTGATAGAGCATGATGGAACCACTGAGACTATGGCCCTGAGCTGCCCTTCAGGTCTGGAATTGAACCCATCCCTGTGACTTTCAGCCAAACAATAGACATGCATATGTGTTGAACATTTACATTAGGTAGGTACACTTCTTGGAGAGATCAGTCATGGGAGAAGAGAAGGGCTGTGTATGCACAGGGAGACAGTTTGTGAGGTAGGATTGCATGGGTGGAAAGGACACAGGAAAGACGTAACTATGGGGAGGAAGTGGGAGGGGAGCTGTTGCATTGTGGGAAACTGAAGTCAATGTCATGGAACAAGTGGCTGTGAACTGCTGTATGGAAAGTGAGTTTGCTCTGTAAACTTTCACCCAAATCACAATAAAAATTAAAAAAAAAGAAAAGTGGTTGCAGCAGTATATTGAGAGGGAACTCCCAGAAAGGCAAGCTGGATTCAGAAGGGGACATGGAATGAGGGATAGCATTGCTGATGTCAGATGGATCTTGGCTGAAAGCAAATACCAGAAAAATGGTTACTTGTGTTTTATTGAGTATGCAAAGGCATTTGATTGTGTGGATCATAATAAGTTATGAATGACATTCCAAAGAATGGGAATTCCAGAACACTTAATTGTGCTCATGAGGAACCTGTACATAGACCAGGAGGCTATCATTAGAACAAAGAAGATACTACATCTTTTAAAATCAGGAAGGGTGTGTATCAGGGTTGTACTTTTTCACCATACTTATTCAGTCTGTATGCTGAGCAAATAATCTGAGAAGCTGGACTATATGAAGAACACGGCATCAGGATTGGAGGAAGAACCATTAACAACCCGCAATACGCAAATGAAACAACCTTGCTTGCTGAAAGTGAAGATGGCTTGAAGCATTTACTGATGAAGACTGAAGACTACAGTCTGCAGTATGGATTACACCTCAACATACAGAAAATGAAAATCCTCACAACTGGACCAATAAGCTGTATCACAATAAATTGAGAAAATATTGAAATTGTCAAAGATTTCATTTTACTTGGATCAATAATCAACACTTGTAGAGGCAGCCATCAAGAAATCATTGTATTGCACTGGGCATGTTTGCTGCAAAAGACCTCTTCTAAGTATTGAAGAGGAAAGATGTCACTTTGAAAACTAAAGTACACCTCACCCAAGTCATGGTATTTTCATTTGCCTTGTATACATGTGAAAGCTGGACAATATATAAGGAAAACCAAAGAAGTGAATGTGATTTTAAACTATGTAGTATCTTTTTTGTCTGTTCTAATGACAGCTTTCTGGTCTGTGTACAGGTTCATCATGAGTACAATTAAGTGTTCTAGAATTCCCATTCTTTGGAATGTCATCCATAATTTATTATGATCCACATAATCAAATGCCTTTGCAGAGTCAAAAAAACACAAGTTACATCTTTCTAGTATTCTTTGCTTTCAGCCAAGATCTATCTGACATCAGCAATGCTATCCTTCATTTCATGTTCTCTTCTGAATCCAGCTTGCATTTCTGGAAGTTCCCCATCAATATACTGTTGCAACCTTTTTTTTTTTTTTAATTGTGATTTGGGTGAAAGTTCACACAGTAAATAAAATTCACTTTCCATACAGCAGCTCACATACACTTTGAACTGTTGTGTTGGGAAAGAATACCGAAAACATGGACTGCTGGAAGAATTAACAAATCTGTCCTGGAAGAAGTGCATCCACAATGCTCTCTTTAGAAGCAAGGATGGCTAGACTTCATCTCACATACTTTGGTCATGTTGTCAGAAGGGACCATTCCCTGGAGAAGAATATCATGTATCCTTCATATATCCTTTAATACATGTATCATGTATCCTGTAAAGTGGAGGGTCAGCCAAAAAGGAAGACCCTCAACAAGATTGATTAACACAGTGGCTGCAACAATGGGCCCAGGTATAGCAAGGATTGTGAGGCTGCGACCAGGCAGTGTTCTGTTCTGTTGTACATAGGGTAGCTATGAGCTGGAGCCGACTTAATGGCACCTAACAACACACACAACAACCTAAATGGTTAGATGAGAAACTACAAAAAAGGGCAAGGAGGCCACGTTCTGACCTCCTCTAATCCCACAAGAGGAAGACAGGATTACCAGCAGTGACCCAAGGCCTATTACTGCAAGGCCAGACATGCTGCCTCCCTCCAGCCCTTTCACTAACCGTTCCTCCCAAAGCACCCACCACCTTTCTCCTG
>NW_006921673.1:8142005-8142866 GCF_000298275.1 Orycteropus afer afer | reverse complement strand
TGTTGTTATGTGCCGTCGAGTCAGACCCGACTCATAGTGACCCCTCCTTGGGTTTCCAAGGCAGTATCACTACAGAAGTAGATTGCCCCATCTTCTTTCTGAGGAGTGGCTGTGGGTTTGAACCGCCAGCCTTCTGGTTAGCAGTCAAGTGCCTTAGGCACTATGCTACCAGAGCTCCTCAAATGCTGTCTATTCCCTCATTATTTCACAAGTGACCCCTAGACTGGCAGATTCTGCACTACCTGAGAGTTTATTAGAAATGCAGGAATGCAGGCAGCCATTATGGATTTTAAAGTGATAGCATTCTCACTCGGATTCCAGGGACCTAAGAACAGTCTCTGTTTGCCAGCATCATAGGAGAGGCTGACAAAGAGAAGAAGACAGGTAGTGAGTGTATAAGTGCTGTCAGCTAATGAATAGAGGAGCACAGCACAGTACCCTGCCTGTATAGATAACATACAAACAAACAAAGAAAATGAAAATTGTGGGCAAGTCACTCCAACATACAACCACCAATTAAATATAAACACAAAAAGTCACAATGTCTCAGAGACAATAGAACATCACAGTCCATGCAAAGAAGCAAGATAAAGCAGGAGAAACAAGGGACCCAAAACACATTCCTGAGGAAGACGCAGCATTGGAATTCCCTGATAGAGAACTCAAAGAATTATATTTAGGTATCTTCAAAAGATTGAGAGACAGACCAAGGAAAACACAGACAAAACCCTAGAAGAATTTGGGAAGAAAATACAAGAACAAAATTACAAAATCAATGAAAAATTAGAAATGATTCTAAATCTACAGATAGAAATCCAGAAGATTGATACTAAATTGTCAGAAATAGATAACACATTGAAA
>NW_006921673.1:8127877-8137578 GCF_000298275.1 Orycteropus afer afer | reverse complement strand
AGGTGGACAACTTCAGCAATCAGGAGCTCCTCAGTTGCTCATAGAAAATCCCACTTTGGAGTTTACAAAGACTTATGGATAGAAAAGCCACACTAAGTAATTTACTACACCACAGAAACATAGAGGGGCATTGAGTTTTTGTTAATGATGGTGAAATAATTCAGAAAATAATTGAGAAAGGTAGCACATCTTGAAGAATGGAACAAATGTCACTGAATTGTGCTAATAGAAATTGTTGCAATGTTGGTTTATTGTGTATATTTTCCCAAAAAAATGTTTTTAATTACAAAAAAAAACTAGTTCTAGTCTTTATTATTCCATTTTTACTATTGTCCCTAATACATGACATAGAAGTTTTCACAGTTTTAATTCTCTCTCTCTTAGATACATCTACATTAATTATAGCCATTCTACACTTATTTTTTTCACTCTATAATGTCTTGAAAAGTCCCCTCACTCCAATAATTGTTTCCCAGTGTTCTCTATCTATATTACTTATAAAGTCACATCTGGGTCCCTCATCAAACAATTATTAGCTTTCTTCTAGGTTCTTCAGAGTTCTAATAACACAACTTAGCTATTTTTGTGCTTCTTAAGACTTTAAATCTTTGATCAAGTAAATACGCTGTTGGAAATGCAAGTGATATATATAAACATATTCCTACACTACATCAAGATAAAAATATGTCAAATATATAATTACAGAAATTCTAAATTTACTTTCAATAATTAAACCATCTAACATCTTTGCTTTATCTTTCTGAAGTCACCTCTGACTATTCCATTTTCTTATTCTGATCCAGAGAAGCATACAATTCTTAAGAAAGAGAAATTCCCTACTTCCCATCTGTGACTAGCAATGTTTATAAAATAATGAACAGTCTTTCTGCACAATCTTTATATGCAGATGTGTTCTTTGACTGCAGTGTCCAGTTGAACTCTTAAATATTCCCAAGAAGTGGATAGAGATAGATAAAGCAATTATGTCAGAGAAAACAGTCAATAAAAGATAGTTTTCATTCAATGAACATCTATTGCATGGATTATGCTTGCCAAGAATATTACCCAAGACCATGTATAGGTTTGGCAGACAATGGTCTTGTGAGTGTATTTTTATGATCTGTAAGAATTCCCAGGTGTATAGTAGAGCTGACAAGGGACAAGGTTGCAGTCACTTCTTGGTCACAGCCAGCTACCCAAAGGGACGGAGTAGTTGAACCGGTGAGCTCAGGACCATGGTTGCAGGGAACATCAAGGTCAATTGGCATAACAAACTACACAAAACATTGTTCCACCTCCTACTTTGGTGAATAGCGACTGGGATCTTAAAAGCTTGCAAGCAGGCATCTAGATGCAACGATGGGTCTCTCCTTGTCCAAAGCAAAGAAGAATGAAGAAAACTAAAGATTCATGGAAATAATTAGTCCTGGTGACTGGTACACCATGCAATTCTCAGCCTATATGACTATGAGACCAGAAGAACTAGATGGTGTCCGGCTACCACTGTCAACCACTTGGAGGGGCATCTGTGTAGGAGATCCTGGATAGAGAGGGAGAACAATGTGGAACAAAACTCAAAATCATTTGGGGGAAAAAAGGGGGGGGTGGGCAGGTTTGCTGGTCTGATAGAGCTTGGTGGAACCACTGAGACTATGGCCCCTAGCTGCCCTTCAGGTTTGGAATTGAACCCACACCTGTGGCCTCCAGCCAAACAAAAGACAGGTTTATGAGGTGAACATTCACTTGAGGTAGATAAAGTCCTTGGAGATAACAATCATGGGAGAAAGAAAGTCTGTTTATGCACAGGGAGACAGGTCAGGGGGCAGGAGTGCATGGAGGGATGGACACAGGGAAGAGGTAACTATAGGGAGGAAGTGGGAGGGGAGCTGTTACTTTGGGGTAAATTGTAGTCAATGTCATGAGACAAAGTGTATGTGAACTGCTGTATGGAAAGTGAATTTGCCCTGTAAATTTTCACCCAAATAACAAAAAAAGAAAAGAATAGAAAGATGAGAAAAGTACAGATTAATCTCTATGGGAGCTGGTTGGCTGGTGAGAATGTTACACATATAAACAAAAATTAAATAAAATGACATAATTTATTCTCTAATAAAAGTGTCTATAAAATACAATTGATTGGTGTTTTTCCAAATATACTTTTGACTGTACTTTTAAATTGTTATTTATATTGTACTTATAAATATGTTATTGATGATAGAAAAATTCCTCGAGAACATTACTATCTTCAGTTCTTCTCCCATTTTCTCTGAAATACGTGTCAGGTAAGCTTTGATCTCCACATTACCAGACACACACAAAAAAAACTCTTGTCAGGTTCAACGGTAATCTCCACATTGCCAAATCCAATGGTCAAGTCTCTGTCCACAGATTACTTTATAACTCAGTATATTTGACATAGCTGATCTCTTCCCAGGTTCTAAGACAATGCGTTCACCTTGTTTTTCTCTTACCTCACAGGTACCTCCTCTCTTGCATGACGCTTCTGGCTCCGTCCCTGGCTCTGCCTTTAGATCTCTTTTTCTCGTCTCTGTTTATAGCACCTCCTAACTAATTTTAGTCTGCTCAATGGTTTGAATTCTACTGTAATGTTTTCCAAGTGTTATCTCTCCAGACAAATCTTCCCCACCTTCAAATAATATCCAAAATTCGACATTACCATTGTTTCCCCTGCTCCAAATCATCATTATCTCCTGCCTTGATCCTGCAATAACCTCTTAACTGATAGCTCTGCATCCATTCTTTATCTTTGCAGCTCACTCTCCACACAGCTGCCAGAGGCATCCTGCTACAATTTCAGCCAAATCAGTGGCTACTTCTTTGCTCCAAAACCCTTTAAATGCTCCGCACCTCATTCCCAGTAAAAGCCAAGCACCGACAAGGCCCCAAACAGTCTGGCATTTTCCCCTACCTCTGTCTTTATCTCTCTGAACTCATCTCCTACTTCTCTTCCCCACCCTTATTCTGACCCCACCTTATTGGCTTCCTTGGTGTTCCTCAACCACACCAGATATGCTGTCATTTTAGGGTTTTTGCCTAAAATGCTCTTATCTCAGGTATCTATCTGCACAAATAGCTCCCTCATCTCTTTTAGATCTTGTTCAGATATCTTTTTTAGTTAGGCCTTCTGTTTCATACAGTGTTCATTAAGAGATGGATAAATAGATCGGTAGGTAGGTACACAGACAGACAGATTTGTTACGGAGGTTTGACTTCATGTAATTGTGGGAACTGGTTAAAAAGTCTCTGTAAGGCTGTTTTCTCTACATCTCATGCTACAGCTTCAAGTCGACAGGTCAGGAAGCAGAAGAAAATGTGGATATAAAGTTGAGGAGAACAAGGACAAACTTAAACCCTCCAGGACATACTGGAACCCATATCAGTTCTCCTGCCTCCAGCTTTCATGATGTGGGCATCCTACAGGAAAAGCTGCCACCCTTCTTCTCAGAGCTAAACATACACACCTTGCGCAATAGCTGGAGAACCTGCAGGAGAATCCAGAGGAAGGTGGAGCAGTTGCAGGTCCGCCTACTGCTCCACATTAATGGGTAGCCCAGCAGATAAACTACGATATGCCTGAGAGTGTCAGATTACCCAATAGGCAAGATAAATAAGGGCTTATTTGTGCTTACTTACTTATCTGTAGTGAACAATTTCACATTTTTCCCACCACATCAAAGATTCTGCTTCCAGGTATGGCATCTATCTCTTTCCCAAATCAAAGTCTCTTCAAATTTACAATCTCTGACAGTTACAGAGTACCTGGCAAGCAAGGTAAACACAGGCTTACCTGTGCTTACTTACTAATCAATAGTGAACAGTTTCACATATTTTTCACATCATGTGGTGAAACCCATGTGAAATTGTTCATTACAGCTCATGCTTACAGCTCATGCTTACCATGCTTATTGGGTATTCCTCCTGAGATACCTCAACTGTAATAACATCTGTCCAGCACTGAGCTTCCAAGAGTAAAATCAAAATAAATGCTGCTTCACTTCTTCCCTCCAAATATTACACAAAAATATACAGGAAACACAATTCAGCCTAGTCAAGTTACACATTACAAAGTCACCATACTTCCCATGATCACTCAGTTTAACATTGCAACCTGTGACCCAGCACTATCCTTCTTCCTGTGTTATTTGTCTCCACAGCACTAACATTCTATATCTTTTATTTATTTTATTTACTGTCAGTCTCCCTTCACTTAAATATGAGCTTCATGAGGTCAGTTTTTGTTTGTTCATGGCTCTGTGTCTACTTCCCAGAGGGTGCCTTGTACATAGTAGTCTTCTATGAAATATTTGAAAGATAAACAAATTAGGTAAGCATTCTAATGAACATTTTTAACAGAGATATAATTATGATTTTTTTTTTTTTTTTTTTTTTGTCTCTGGGACAATTGTACACATATTTTCTCAAGATACACTCTACTCTAATCCTGTCTCATTTCCATAACAAAGACAATCCATTCTGAAATGCAATTTTAGCCACAGGTATTTAATTTAATGTCCACATTTCTAGAAACATTGTTGATGACATCATATGTATTCTCTAAGACATTAGAGACTTTCTCTATAGCTCTCCCCACTTCCTTCTGAGTCCTCTCCAGAACTGCCTTTGATGTCCATAATTCTACCAACAGACAACAGACTGTGTAAGGCAATCTATGCTTTTAGTATTAAACCAAAAAAAGACAAAACTCACTGCCATTGAGGCAGCTCCAACTCATAGCGACCCCTCCTTGGGTTTCCCAGGCAGTATCACTATGGAAGTAGATTGCCCAACCTTCCTTCTGAGGAGTGGCTAGTGAGTTTGAACCACCAGCTTTCTGGTTAGCAGTAAAGTGCCTTAGAAAGTATGAAAGCTCCTATTAGGTACCTTAAAACTTTTTCAGTCTCCTCCCATTACCCAACTCCAAAACCACTTCCCCCTTTTAGGTATCTTTTAGAGCAACACCCCACTCTCTGTATCAAACTCTGTTTTAGTTATCTATTGCTGGTATAACAGAAATGCCACAAATCAGTGGCTTTAACAAACAGAAATGATTTTCTCACAGTTTAAAAGGCTAGAAATCTGAATTCAGGCTGCTGGGTCTAAGGAAGGCTTTCTCTTTCTACTGTCTCAGAGAAAGGATCTTGTCTCTTTGACCTCTTGAGTGAACTTCATGTGTCTTGGCATCTCTTTCCCCCACTGCTGCTTCTTCCACTTCTTGTTTAATTTCTTTTATATCTCAAAAGAGATTGACTCAAGATACATATGAGTAATCCTGACTCATTAGCATAACAAAGACAATCCATTCCCAAATGGGATTATAACCATAGGCTAGAGATTGGGATTTATAACACATATTTTTTGGAGGAAGTGGGGGTGGGAGTGGGGACACAATTCAAATCATATGAATGATGAATTCACATACTGTGAAATAGTGAGTAAAGAACTAATGGGCTATAATTTATCCTCATTCCCTATCCATTTGAAACAGGAAACAAGTTTATAGAAATAGCAGAAGAGTAAAAAGATGTTTTGTAACACCTTTCAGTAACCCATTAGGTAGTATATAAAACAGTGAAGATGAGTTTGTTAATGTAAAAAGGAACAGTTATCACCAGATTTCTCACATTAAATTAGGCACTTGATAAATATATTTGGCTGCTACTGGTAACTATCATTAGCAAGCTGTCTTATCTTTCATTCTTTTTCAATACATGTACACAAGAGGTGGAGCCCTATGCTCAAGCAGAATAATGAGAGAGATCAGTACTGAAGGACTAAATTGGCTACTCTAAACTGGGCTAAGATACCCTGAAACCTCAAAGATGAATTCTGCTTGCAGACCCCACACGCTCGCCCACCTGGTGAAACCTCAAAGATAAATTACCAGCCTGCAGACTCCACACTCTCCCCAGCTTTGTCAGAAAAACAACCCCACTTCCTGCAAACTGCAACTTTTGCAAAACCCCATGTCCTTCACCAGAGGCCCCTATAAAGGGGAGCAACACTTCCCCAAGGGGAGGCTTTACTCTGAAACTGGCATTGTTCATGTTGCTCCTAGAGCTGTCCCTTATGAGCTTTTCTTCAATAAAGCCTGCTATGAGGAGCTCTGGTAGCATAGTGGCTAAGTCACTTGCCTGCTAACCAGACGGCTGGCGGTTCAAACCCACCAGCCACTCCTCGGAAGAAAGGTTGGGCAATCCTAATTCCATAGTGATACTGCCTCGAAAACCCAAGGAGGGGTCGCTATGAGTCGGGGCCGACTCAACGGCACATAACAACAACAACAACATGATCTGTCAAGGTCATGGCTATTTTTTCTTGTCTTCCTTTCACTTTAACTTTCTGTATTTCCACACTTTCCTAACAAGTGCTGTATTTTCTCCCACACATTGTTCAAGCACTGCTCCCCAAAAAATTCCTGCAACAAAACAATAGTATGAGTTGCTCCTTTTTATAGAATCCTATTATATTCATTTATCTGTAATACAATTTGTTCCTTATAAATCTCTGTACAGTCATACGCTGCATAACATCCATGATATGTTCTGTAAAATAGATGTTATGTGATTTGGGCATTGTGTGAACATACCTAAATCACAAGCAATAGCATTCATTGATTTTTCCACCTTTGTGTTTTTTTATAAATTTTTGTTTCTCTTCCAAATTGATACTTCTCCTTTGCCTCTTGCTACTGCTATCACTAGCACTCATTTTGCTGTATTTGGGACACATTATGCTCTTCATGGTAATATTTTCAAAAGAAAATTAAACCAGGGCTTCAAACTGGTTTGAAACAGTTCAGTCATTTCTGACAGAAACAAGGATGGTGTGTGTTGCATAGCAACTAAATCTCTTGCACATCAGATTTTGACTTGCGTAAGAAATAGGCAGCGATGCCCTTGTTCCTATTGACCATGACTGAGTCACTTCAAAGCCCTGAATTAAACAAAGAGACAATACTACAACACTCAAGATATATACAATACATGAGATTGGATGCTACTGCCTATGAGTAGAAGCACACAGTATTATATGATAATCCATTTAATTGTAAGTAGGGAAAGTTCACATTAAAATAACAATAGAAAGTACCATACAGTGCATGCATAAGCTAGTAACAAAGGCATTCACTATGACTAACAAGACATATATATATATTTTTATATGCCTAGCAGCACAATTGCTTTTATACAAGAGATATACAAGAGACATGAGATACATATCTTGCATTCAGAAAGCTGTTGTGTTTCACTACATCCAGTTATGTCCACTATGTCCTATTCTCTGATCAGGATTTCTGAATTCTATTACAGCCTTATGGGACCATGAATGTATATGCAGTCAGGCATTGTCCAAATGGATATCATGCAGCACATGTCTATATGTATGTCTTACAAGTCTTCTGTAAGATCCAGAGTCCTGACACAAAACAAATAGTACACACATGTTAGGATAATTTACAAAAACTTTTTACACAGGAATCTTAGTTATTTTTTGCTGCTATAGCAGAAATACCAAAAGTGACTTGAACAAACAAATTTCTTTCACAATTTAGGAGGCTAGAAGTCCAAATTCAGAGCACCAGCTGCAGTAGAAGGCCTTCTCTCTCTGTTGGCTCTGGAGGAAGGTCCTTGTCTCCTTTCAACATCTGTGAGCTCAATATTCCTTGGAGATCTCCATGTGTCTTGGCATCAATTTTCCCCTGGGTTACGGAGATTCTCAGTACAGAGACCCTGGGTCCAAAGGACATACACAGGTCCCAGATCTTCGTTCTTGCTAGATCTTTCCTTCTCTACTTGCTTCTCTATTCTTTTATCCCTTATAAGATAAAAGGTGATGAAGGCTAAACCCCAGAGAAACTCCAGTTACATTGGCTCAGGGCTGTGACCTGAGTAAGAGTGTTGCATCCCACCCTAATCTCCTTACCACTGATTGTCTGATAACATTAGATCACATCATGGGGGGATGAATTCATCATTACATAACTGCCAAATCACTTGGAAACATGGCCTAGCCAAGTTGATACATATTTTGAGGGTACAGAATTCAATCCATGATAGCATATTAGGGCAGCATGTAGATGAACCATAAATTTGGATCTAGCAAAGTGGGGCTGTCACCACACTAAGTGCAAAGGAGGGAGGAGTTACTAGACCTAAAGGGAAAGAGAATTTGGAGAGTGGGCTTACTGTAATAGACAACTCAGCACACATGATATCCTTCCCCAGTGACTAATCCCTTATGACAACATGACCAATGAATGTGAGATCACTTCTGGTAAGATGGTGGAATAAGCAGACAAGTGACACAGACCCTCTTCAACAAAGAAAAGAAAAACCAATTGACAGAGATACCGAAGATAATCCTGGAGCCCTGAGCTTTGAAAAGAACTATACAGAAGTGGATGAGGCACCAACTTATGGAAAAACCTGAAGGAAAACAGTAAGTACAGAGATGGTCAGAGCTGCGGACTGTCAGCTACTCTGATGGGACCAATAGCCTGAATATTTCTAAGTGGTGTTGGGACCTGAGAATTGACCTAAAGATCAGCCCTGGACAGCAAGAGCAGCAGGGATGACTGTGCTGGTGGCCTATGACTAGGAAAAGAAACAACAAGGAGGGAAGCAATCTGAGCTGTTGACTTTCCACTATCCGGAGGGCGCAGCCATTTTGATTGTTTACACATGGCAGCCATTTTGGATATTTAAAGTGACCAAGGGCATAGCCATTTTGAATGTGTATAAGTGGTGGCCATTTTGGATATTTAAAGTGATCGAGGGTGCAGCCATTTTGAATGTTTACAAGTGGCAACCATGTTGGATTTTAAAGTGATAGCATTCTCATTCGGATTCCAGGGACCTAACAACAGGCTTTGTTTGCCAGGGTCTGCAAGGACATATGAGAGGCTGACAACAAGAAAGGAGACAGGTGGTGAGGGTATAATGCTGTCACCTAGAGAATGGAGGAGCACAGCACAGTGCCTTGCTTATGTAGATACATACAAACAAAATGAAAATCATGCACAACTTACTCCAACATACAATCACCAATTAAATATAAACACTAAAATATCACACTGCCTCAGAGAAAACAGAGAATCAAAGTCTACACAAAGAAGCAAGATAAAGCAGGAAAAACAAGGGACCAGGATATAGACCCAAAATACATCCCTGAGGAAGACGCAGCATTGGAACTCCCTAATAAGGAATTAAAAAGAATTATATTTAGGTGTCTTCAACAAATTGAGAGATAGATCAATCTAAGGAAAACACAGAGAAAACCCTCAAAAAATTTCAAAAGACAATAAAAGAACAAAATGACAAAATACATGAAAAGTTAGAAATGATACAAAATCTACACAGAAATCCAGAAGATTAATACTAAATTTTCAGAAATAGATAAGATGTTGAATGGGCAAAGGAACAGAATTGAATCGATGGAAGACAGAATTAGGGAGATTGAAGGCAAATACCTGAATATTTTTTTGGAAAGGCATCAATCAGAAAAAAGATCAAAGCAAAATGAAGAAAGCCTAAGGTTCATGTGGGATACCATCAAAAGGAATAACCTATGTGTAATCAGAATTCCGGGAGCTCTGGTAGCATAGTGGCTAAGACACTTGCCTGCTAACCAGACGGCTGGCGGTTCAAACCCACCAGCCACTCCTCGGAAGGAAGGTTGGG
>NW_006921673.1:8101534-8126891 GCF_000298275.1 Orycteropus afer afer | reverse complement strand
AAAATTAAAAAAAAAAAAAAAAACCTCCATGACCATTGGCAATCCTGAGGCTATCAGCCATCCAAAAAATAAAAAATAAAAAAAAAAATACGATGGTGAAATTAGGACATTTCCAGATAAGCAGAAATAAAGGGAATTTGTTAAAACCAGACGAACCTTACAAGAGATGCTAAAGGGAATCCTTTGGACAGAGAAGCAACAACAGCTAACAATTGACCATTAACACACATTATGATATAATCCAGAAACCAACCCAGCTATGGAAGTATCCAAAGTAAATACACCTACAAGATTGTGAACAGGGAACCAGAGACATCAAACGACAAATAAGGACAACTGCAAACCAAAAAGAGGGAAAAAACTGTGTCATTACAGAACTGCTAAATGGTAGGGAAGTCAAGACAACTACAAGATAGAACAGACTGTTCTAAAGTTGGGAAGAAAACTATAAATCACAAAGTAGCCTCAAAGGAAAATGATAACCTTCATATTAAAAAAGAGGACCAGCATAAATATTCAGCAAATACTAAAACAATAGCAATGAAGGAAGTGATTGCATGATTCATAAACAAAACCAGCTCAGCATAGAAAATTACATGGAACAAATAAATTGATACCACAAAAAAGCACATAACAAAAATGACAGCAACAAATTCATATTTGCCAATAATTACATACCTGGCAAGGGACTTATCTCTAGATTTACAGAGGGAGAGTGGATAACCAAACTATGGTACAAACACATAATGGAATGCTATGGAGCACTAAAGAATAATGTAGAGTCTGCAAAACACCGCATAATATGGATGAACTTGGAGGACATTATGCTGAGTGGCATAAGTCAATCACAGAAGGACAAATACAGTATTAGTTCATTGTTGTGGAGGGTCAAAGAAAGGTTTATATATGGAGAGAAACTTTCTTTGTTGATTTCCAGGGCTGGGAGGGGAAGGGAGGGAACACTGCAAAAAATAAAATAAAATAAAAAAAGCATTGACCCATGTCACTTTAGTTTTGTGTATTTCACTGTACATAGATTATATTTCAATACAATGCATTAAAAAAAAAATGTGAGATGAAGTCTGGCCTTTCTCACTTCTAAGGAGCACTCCAGCTGTACTTCCAAGATAGATTTCATTCTTCTGGCAGTCCACAGTATTTTCAGTATTCGTCACCAACACCACAATTCAAATGCATCAATTCTTCTTTGGTCTTCCATATTCATTGTCCATGCATATGAGATTATTTTCAGTAAGAAGGTCACTAGAGTCATAATAACCTTTATCTCATTCCCCTCTAATTTCCTGCCAAGACTCCCCATTGGCTGACCCCAAAAAGAAGCCAGAAACCACTGCAACTCCTTGATGAAAACCCTACCAGTCAGCCTCCTGCAGCAGACCATTGGTTGGGGAAGAATGTGGTGTGACCCTGAAATGGCATATGGAAGCTGTCCAACACATCCACTGGAGGCAGGAATTGCACCTTCTACTTATCTTTTTATCCCCTAGAGCACCTTTCACCAATTATTTGATTTATTGTACATTGTATTTACATAATATAAACCTGCAAGGTCTACTAACCTCTCAAAACTGTTGTGCAGAATGTGAGGTAGCTCTCAGTCACATCTATGGAAAGGATCATAGTTTTCCTGTAAAGATGGCAATAAGTCATGAGGAGATTATCTGTGAAGGACAAGGGATAAGCCTGAAAGGCAAGAATGTTCTTTAAGAGTCATGTGTGACTTGTGAGAGCAAGATCAAAGAGTAAGACCCTGAAAGATCTCTGCAATATTTTCAGTCAGTTGTTATGCTGATCTGGAGGTGCCAACACAGTCCCCTAGTGGGGAGGCACAGGAATGGTGCATTAAATACTCCTGGCAGCAGGCCTCATGGTAAAGTGTTATGGGCATGAATTCAATGGGCTGGACCTCACAGTACAGCAACATCCACTGGAAAACAACTTCTTCATTTAAGAAGGGTTTTAGCCAGCATCTCACTAGTTTTTCTTATTATTTGTTATATTACTCTTTTTAGCCTTATAACTTTATATGCATGATTTACGTGTTATATTTCAATGTCAGCCAGTGACAGATATAAAGGAAGATCAATACAGGAGGGAGAAAGGTGTCTGAGAACTTTGGAACTTAATTTTTTAAATGTCAAGCTAAGGAAATCAGGCAGGGCAACTAGGAACATGCCATATATCTTAAAGACCAATTAGCATTCTTCATGCCTTTTATTAAATGGATACCTCTTTTAACTAGCCATATTGCTTTCACTCAACAGCCTAATAACCCAGAAAGTAGTAAAACTAAATGCCTGCCTTATTGATTAGCTGTCAAAAATGATAATATTTCACCTTTCTAATAAAATATGTGCTAAAAATTTATTAGAACATTAATTTACAAGTTTACTTCTTTAATGGGATGTGCTGTGAAACCAAAACATTATGCTTCTTTTGGTCATTTCAAATATAGAACTACATAAAATACATATATATGCATAGCAGTTTTCATAAATAAGGTTTTGTTCCTGAGCTTTTTCACGTTTTTTGTTCCCTTTCTACAGGTTTTAAAATACCATAATTTCCTTATCATCCTTTAAAAATACTTTTTAAAGGAGCATAAACAAATATCAAACAAAGTTCATTTTTTTCCCTCTTTCCTGGAAACATATCATAAAAAATCAAAATTATTGTGAAATAAATTACATTTTTCTCCCAGAGGGAAAGCGCTATGTTTTACTTATCTGTGGGTTCCCAAAGCTAAGACTAGTGCCTAACACATTGTAAGTGTTTTACAAATGTTTTGGCCAACTCTATGCCATATGTACTAAATAGTTAGCTACATGCTTTTTTCTCGCTTAAACCCATGCCGTAATAATCATCACATGAGTGTAAATGTACAACTTACATGGGTTATGCAAAGACCCCAAAATGCTTTGGATGATGTCTGTGGTATTTTTTATTGATTAAAACACTTCCAGCTGTATGGAACAGAAAATCTCGTCTTCATTGACTGACACAATAAGGAAAACTATCTCACATAAGAAGTCATAAGTTAGTGTGGGTTTGGGGTGTGTAAATTAAGCTGCTTAATTATATTTTTAAGGACACTGATTCTTTCCATTTCTCTGCTCTGTCTCCTCAACACATCAGCCTCATTCCAAGGCTAACGTTCCACACCAATAATTCTAGGTGTGAATACATTTTTTAGGAACAGGGGGGAAAAATAATTCTTGACTTCTCTGAGTCTCTTTTTAAGCTCAAGAAAAATTTCCAAGAAGCCATCCCTCACACGTGAATACAAAGCAGATTTCCTCAAGTCTCATGCCCTTTCCTAAACACATTCCACTGGCAATGGAGATGGAAACATCACAAAACGCTTAGATTATTCAGGTTTATATCACTCATAGACCTGTTCTGGGCACTGCTTTAGAGTACATAGCCAGGTGATAGAAGGCACCTTAACAAAGTGAGGATTTTATAAAGATGGAGGAAGGAGGAACTGCTGCTATATAAACAGTCTACAGCATCTGCTATACAAACCCACAGCTTTCCTAAATCTTGAATTACAATGAATATGTTAATTATAACTAAATTTTTAGCAATATTCTTTATTGCCCTATTAAGAGGACATTTCTGGAATAATTAAAGTGTTGTAGCTCTCTTTGAAAAAAAAAAACTTCAAAGTTTCTGGATAGAATGGAAGAAAAATGTAGAACAAAACTCAAACTTCTTAAAAGGCCAGACCTACTGGGCAGGAGGAACCCCTGAAACTCTCACCCTACAAAGATAACCTCTGAACATGGAATTGAAACTATCTCTGAGGGTGACCCTTTAGCCAAATAATAGATTGGCTTACAAAATAAACAGTAATGATATCACCTATGAGTGATGTGTTCCCTCAAATGAAGAACTGTATGAGACCAAGTGGTAAACATTTACCAACAACAGAGGTGAGAAAGCAAGAAGAGAATGGGAAGCTAAATCAATGGAAACAAAATAAACAGAATAGGAATAATGAAAATACTGACATATTTTAAAATTTTTAACTAATAGTACAGAACAATTTGTATACAATTATTGAAATCAAACCAAATCAAACTCACTGCCATTGAGTTGATTCCGACTAACAACCCCCATAGGGTTTCCAAGGCTGTAAATCTTTACTGAAGCATACTGCCTCATCTTTATTTTGTGGAGCAGCTGGTGGGTTCCAGCCACCAATCTTTTGGTTAGCAACCAAATTCCTTAACCACTATACCACCAGAGCTCCTTATAAATTGTTAAAGGGGAACTTATTTTACTATGTCAACTTTCACTGAAAACACAATAAAATTTTTTTTAATTATTCTCTTTTTTTCTTCAATAAAATTCTGTATTGTTAGCAGAGGTCTTCAAAATCATTTCACTTATCTTAGTTCGTACTAATAAGCACTCATGAAATATTTTTTTTTTTTACTTCCTTCATACAAAATTAAAATGTAGAGAATGTTTACTATGTACTGTACTAGGCACTTAAGATGCAATTGGGAACAAAACAGACAAAAATCCTTGCCCTCCTGGGGCTTTCATGTCATTACTAGTAAGGTACTCATAACCAGTGCCTAAGGCATTTGACTGCTAAACAGAAGGTTGGTGGTTCAAACCCACCAGCCACACTGGGGAAGGAAAACTGGGCAATCTACTTCCGTAAAGATTTACCACCTCAGAAACCCAAACAGGGTTGCTATGAGGCAGAATCAACTGAATGGCAGTGAGTTTGGTTTCTTTTTTTTTAATCACTGCATCACAAGAGGTCCTAACACCTCATAGAAAAGACATTTTGAAAATAGATAACAGCTTGAAAATAAGTAACATTACTTTTAAATAGTTTTAATAGAACAACCTAGTTTCTAGAAATTTATCCTGAGAAAATAGAAAAGTGCAAACTTGTTCATTAAATGAGTATTCACCCTAACAGTCTATAAGAAGGCAAGATTGGATACAGCCTAAATGTCCAAACTCAGTAATATGATTATTAGATAATTATTATGCATCTGTATAGGCAATAATTTAAAATACTCATGCTGCTTAATTATTATTTAGAATATTATGTAACCATTGGGCATAAATGTGTGGGATAATATTTATTGATTTGTAAAAGATTCATGATAGAACACTAAATGAAAAAGCAAACAAGGACTTTCAGTAATATGGAGGAATAGGCAGACAAGCTACACAGACCCTCTTCAACAAAGAAAAGAGAAACCAATTGAAACTGATACAGAAGATAATCCTGGAGCCCTGAGTTTTGAAAGGAAGGATACAGAAGTGGATTAAACACCAACTAGTAGAAGAACCTGAATGAAAACAGTGAATAAGGAGACAAATGGAGCTGCAGACTGTCAGCTATCCTGATGGCTTGGACAGTTTGAATATCTACAAATGGTTTTGGAACCTGAGAACTAACCTAAAAATCAGTGCTGCTCACCAAGGGCTGCATGCACTATAGATAGCACTGGTGGCTGATGACTGAAAAGGGAAAGACCAAAGAAAGACACAAACTGAGCTGTGGACTTTGAGTGGTCTAGAGGGAGCAGCCATCTTGGACATTTACAAGCAGCAGCCATTTTGGATATTTAAAACAACACAATTCTTGTACAGATTCCTGGGACCTAAAAGTAGGCTCCACTTGCCAAGGACAGCACAGACGTATGGGAGGCTGACAACTAGAAAGGTGTAATATTGCCCTTGTTACCCTTATACCTCACACCTTCTTGGTGAATGGTGGTGCAGCCATCCCTCACCTCCACCCATCTTCTAAGAAGGCAGGAATTCCATCCCAGTCTATGTGCTTTGACAGAGCCTAGGTGTCCTGACCCACCTCCCCCAGATTTGTTTTTTGCATTTTTTTGTTTGCTTTGTTTTTTCTTTGTTGTTTTTAAATTATTCTTTTTTGTTGTGATTTTTCTCCTTTTTATTTTATTCTTTCCTTTCCTTTCCCAGGTTCTAGTTTGGGGCCTTTTTTCTCCTCACTTTTCCTGGTTCCCATTTTTTCTTTCTTGTGGTTCTTCCCTTCCCTTTTCTCTTTGCATTTTTCCACATTATGCTCTTACTCTAGCTGTTTTCTTTTATTTCCGCACACCCCAGATATTATAGTCTTTTTTTTCTCTTTCTCTCTTTTTCTATTTACATTTCTTTTGTCCTTTTACAGAATTTCTTTAAATATTTCATCTAATTCATTGTTTTTCTTTTTTTTTTTTTTTTCTTTCTCTTTTTGGTGATTGTTCCTGTATGTTTATGTAGTATGTGTTTTTTGTCCTTGCTTTTACTTTTCTGGTGGTTATTTTGATTGTTGTTTTTGTCACACTTGAGTGGGAGAGAGCAACTGTGTCCATACGACTGAACCATAGTCACACCTCCTGCAGCTTCCATGTACTGAATGAGGGCTACTGCTTGCTTCTGCACACACTGGCCAATGATACATGACAGCCAATATGAGCCTGATTCACCCTTAACTGTTCTTCACAAGCAGCTAACAGAGATCTATGCACTCACTCTCATTCTCTATCACAACCCCCAGAAGACAGGTATTGAGGGCACAGGTGCTGCCAATGTGTGAAGAGAGGAGCACAGTACCCTGCTTACTCAGATAACATCCAAACAAAACAAAAGAAACAAACCTTTGCATGACTCACTCCATCATACAATTGCCAATTAAATATAAATACAATAATGTCACAATGTCTCAAAGAAAACACACCATTACAGTCCACACAAAAAAACTAAGATAAAGCTGTAGAAACAAGGGACCAGGATACAGACCAACAAAACATTCCTGAGTAAGAAGCAGCATTAGAACTACTAATAAAGAATTCAAACGAATTATATGTAGGTGCCTTCAACAGATTAAGGGACAGATCAAGTAAAACACTGACAAAATTAAGGAAAACATAGACAAAGCCCTAGAACGATTTTGGAAAACAATACAAGAACCAAATGACAAAATAAATGAAAAATTAGAAATGATACAAAATCTACAGACAGAAATCCAGAAGATTAATTTTAAATTTTCAGAAATAGATAACACAATGAATGGATAAAGAGTAGAAATGAGTCAATGGAAAACAGAGCTAATGAGATTTAAGACAAATATCTTAAAATTTCTTTGGAAAGAGATCAATCAGAAAAAAAAAAATCAAGACAAAATGAATAACAAAAAAGCCTAAGATTCATGTGGGATACTGTCAAGAGGAATAAAATACAAGTAATTGGAATTCCAGAATCAGAAGAGACAAATAAAACCACAGAGAATATAGTCGAAGATTTGCTGGGAGAGAATTTCCCTGATATGATGAAAGATGAGACTATATACATTCAAGAAGTCCAACAAAACCCAAACAGGATAGACCCCAAATGAAAATCACCAAGACATATCGTCATCAAACTCACCAAAACCAAAGAGAAAGAAAGAATCCTGAAAGCAGCACGGGAAAAATGAAAAGTTACCTACAAAGGACAAGCAATCAGACTAAGCTCTGATTTCTTGGCAGAAACCATGCAGGCAAGAAGGTGATGGGATGGTATATATAAAACCATGAAAGAAAAAAATTTCCAACCAAGAATTATATTTTTAAAAAAAAAAAAAACCTCACTACCATCAAGTCAGAGCCAACTCATAATGACCCCTTCTTGGGTTTCCAAGGCACTATTACTATGGAAGTAGATTGCCCAATCTTCCTTCTGAGGAGTGGCTGGTGGATTTGAACCACCAGCCTTCTGATTAGCAGTCAAATGCCTTAGACACTACACCACCAGAGTTCCTAAGAATTATATACCCAGCAAAATTGTCCTTCAAATATGAGGGTGAAGTTAGGACATCTCTAGATAAGCAGAAATTAAGGGAATTTGTTAAAACCAGACCAACCCCACAAGAAATGCTAAAGAGACTCCTTTTGACAGAGAACCAACAACAGCAAACAACAACTATTAACACACATGATGACATAACCCAGAAACCAAACTAGTAAGAGAAATATCCAAAGTAAAATAAGCTTATAAGACTGTAAAAAGGGATCCAGAGACATCAATTGGCAAATAAGGACAACCACAAACCAAAAAGAGGGGGGGAAATAGCGTAGTTACAGAATTTCTAAATGATGAGGAAGTCAAGACAATTGCGAGATAGAGCAGACCGTTCTAAACTTGGGAAGAAAATTATAAATCACAGGTAACCTCAAAGAAAAATGTAAACCTTCACATCAAAATAATAAATAAATAAATAAAAAGAGGACAAGCACAAATATTTAGCAAATACTTAAACAATAGCAATGAAGGAAATGATAACACGATTCATAAACAAAATGAGCTCAGCACAGAAATTTATGTGGAACAACAAAATTAGCAACATCACAAGAAAACACATAATAAAATGACAGCAGCAAATTCATATATGTTAATAATTACATTGATTGTAAATGGATTAAATGCACCACTCACAAGACATAGAGAGTTGCAGACTGGATAAGAAAATGTAACTCATCAATAGGCTGTCTACAAGAGACACACCTCAGAGACAAAGACAAAAAAAGACTAAAAATCAAAGGTTGGAAAAAGAGATATCAAGCAAACGGCAATCAAAAAAGAGCAGAAGTGGCAATATTAATTTCTGATAAATTTGACTTTAAGACACAAACCACCATAAGACACAAGGAAGGATACAGTATAATGATTAAATGATCAATTTGAAAAAGAGGACATAACCATATTAAATATCTATGCACCCAATGAAAGAACCACAAAATACATAAACCAGGCTTTAAGAGAATTGGAAAAACAAATAGAGACTCCACAGATGTAGTAGGAGACTTTAATACACCACTTTCAATGAAAGATAGAACAACTGGGAAGAAACTCAACAAAAACACAGAAGAACTAAACAATACAATCCACCAACTTGACCTTATAGAAATCAAAAGAATATGTCACCCAACAACAGCACAATATGCGTTCTTTTCCAGTGTACATGGAACATTCTCCAGGATAGACCATATGTTAGGTCACAAAGCAAGCGTCAATAAAGTTAAAAACATTGAAATACTGCAAAGTATCTTCCCAGATCACAATGCTGTGAAACTAGAAATCAAGAACAGGAAGATCAGCGGAAAAAGAGAAAACACATGCAAACTGAATAACACCCTTCCTAAAAATGACTGGGTAATAGAGGAAATAAAAAATGAAATAAAAAAAATTCCTTGAATCAAACAAGAATGAAAACACAACATACCCAAATATATGGGACACAGCAAAAGCAGTGATCAGAGGCCAATTTATAGCAATACATTCACACATCAAAAAAGAAAAAAGAGACAAAATCAACACCTTTGCCCAAATCTTCAACAATTAGAAAAAGAGCAGCAAAAAAAGCCTACAGTCACCAGAAGAAAGGAAATAATCAAGATTCGAGCAGAAATCAATGAAACAGAAAATAGAAGGGCAATAGAAAAAATCAACAAGACCAGAAGTTGGTTTTATGAAAAGATTAATAAAATTTGACAAAACACTGGGAAATTTAACAAAGGAAAAGAGGGAGCAAATACAAATAACATGAATAAGAAAAGAATTGAGTGATATCACAACAAAACCAACTGAAATAAAAAGGATAATATCAGGGTACTATGAAGAACTATACTCCAACAAATTTAAATTCTAGAAGAAATGGACAGATTTCTAGAAACATGCTACTTACCTAAACTAACACAGACTGAGGTGAAAAAGTTTAACAGACCCATAACAAAACAAGAAATTGAACAGGTCATAAAAAAATTACCAACAAAAAAAGCCCTGGCCCAGATGGTTTCACTGGAGAATTCTTCCAAACATTCAGAGAAAAACTGACACCAATTCTACTCAAACTATTCCAGAACATACAAAAGGATGGAATTCTCCCAAATCCATTTCATGAAGCATGCATAAACTTGATACGAAAACTAGGCAAAGACATCACTAGAAAGGAAATCCACCCACAAATATCCCGCATGAATATAGACACAAAAATCTTCAACAAAGTCCTAGCCAATAGACTCCAACAACATATTAAAAAAATAATACATCATGACCAAGTGGGGTTCATATCAGGTATGCAAGGATGGTTCAACATTAAGAAAACAATCAACTTCATCCATCACATAAATAAAACAAAGGGAAAAGAACCACGTTATCATATAAATCAATGCAGAGAAGGCATTTGATAAAATGCAACACCCATTCCTGATAAAAAAAACTCTCAGCAAAAGCAGAATAGAAGGGAAATTCCTCAACATAATAAAGGGCATAAACACAAAACCAACAGCCAACACTCAATGGAAAGAGACTGAAACCATTCCCCTTGTGAACAGGAACCAGACAAGGATGCACTCTATCACAACTTCTATTCAACATTGTATGGGAAGTCCAAGCCAGGGAAATAAGGCAAGAAAGGGAAATCAGAGGCATAAAAATTGGTAAGGAAGAAGTAAAATTATCCCTATTTGCTGATAATATTGGAAGGAAGGCTGGGCAATCTACTTCTGTAAAGATATACCACGTCAAAAACCCAAAGTGGGTCTCTATGTGTCGGAATCAACTCAATGTCAGTGAGTTTGTTTTCAGTTTGTTGATAATATGATCCTATACATAGAAAAGCCAAGAGACTCAGCAAAAAAAAAACTATTGGAACTAATTGAGAGATTTAGCATAGTGGCAGGATACAAGATCAATATACAAAAATCAGTTGGATTCCTCTACACCAGCAAAGAGATTACTGAAAAGGAAATAAGGAAATCAGTACCATTTACAATAAAACCAAACCAAACACTGCCTTCGAGTCTATTTTGACTCATAGTGACCCCTCCTTGCATCTCCCAGGCAGTATCACGACGGAAGTAGATTGCTTAACCTTCCTTCCAAGGAGTGGCTGGTGGGTTTGGACCTCCAGCCTTCTGGTTAGCAGTCAAGTGCCTTAGGCACTATACCACCAGATCTCCCACCCAAAAAATAAAATAAAATACTTGGGAATAAATCATACCAGGGACACAAAAGAACTGTACAAAGAAAACTAGAAAACACCACTTCAAGAAACCCTAAGAGATCTACATAAATGGAAGAACATACTATGCTCGTGGATAAGAAGATTGAACACTGTGAAAATGTCAATACTACCCAAAGCAATCTATATATTCAATGCACTCCCAATCCAGATCTCACCAACATTCTTTAAGGATATGGAACAACCAATCACTAATTTTATATGGAAAAGAAAGAGACCTCAGATAAGCAAAGCACTATTAAAGAACAACAAAGTAGGAAGTCTCACACATTCTGATCTCAAAACCTACTATACAGCCACAGTAGTCAAAACGGCCTGGTCTTGGTACAACCACAGACACATAGACCAAGGGAATAGAATTGAAAACCCAGAAATAGATCCATTGACCTATAGTCAGCTGATTTTTGACAAAGGTCTGAAATCCATTAAATGGGGAAGAGATGGTCTCTTTAACAAATAGTGCTAGCAAAACTGGATATCCATTTGCAGAAAAATGAAACAAGACCCATACCTCACACTATACACAAAAACTAACTATAGATGGATCAAAGACTTAAATGTGAAATCTAAAACTATAAAGTTCATCGAGGGGAAAATTTAGGGGCCTGAATATATGGAGTAAATAGTCTGTCGAGCATAACCCAAAATGCACAAACAGCAGAAGATAAACTAGATGATTGGGACCTTCTAAAAATTAAATTTTTATATGCTTCAAAAGACTTCTCCAAAAGAGTAAAAAGAGAACCCACAGATTGGGAAAAAATATTCAGCAAGAATACCTGACAAGGATTTATCTCTAAAATTTACAGAAAACCCCAACACCTCAACAATAGAAAGACAAAAAACCTAATTAAAAAATGGGCAGAAGACATGAATATGGCCAACAAACACATGAAAAAATGTTCACGATCATTAGCCATTCTAAACCAAACATACTCAATTTCAACCCCTCCTTGGGTTTCTGAGGCAATATCTCTATGGAAGTAGATTGCCCAGTTTTCCTTCCAAGGAGTTGCTGGAGGGTTTGAACCACCAGCCTTCTGGTTAGCAGCAAATGCCTTAGGCACTATGCCACCAGAGCTCCCTCATTAGCCATTGTTGTTGTTGTTGTTATTTGCCATCGAGTCGGCCCCGACTCCTAGCGACCCCTCCTTGGGTTTCCGAGGCAGTATCACTACGGAAGTAGGATTGCCCAACCTTCCTTCCAAGGAGTGGCTGGTGGGTTTGAACCGCCAGCCTTCTGGTTAGCAGTCAAGTGCTTTTAGCCACTATGCTACCAGAGCGCCTCATTAGCCATTAGAGAGATGCAAATCAAAACAACATTGAGAAAGCATCTGGACCCAGCAGTGATCGCAAAGTTTAACAAGACAGACAAATAACAAATGCTGGCGAGGATGTGGAGAGATTGGGACTCTCATACAATGCTGGTAAGACTGTAAAGTGATACAAGCACTGTGGAGATCACAATGGCAATTCCTTAAAAAGTTGGAATTAGAAATACCATTTGACCCAACAATCAATGTATACTGGGTTAGAAATTACTCTTTCCTTTTAAGCTATTTACTCCCAGGCCAGAATAGTAGGTGCTTGAGTGCAGGTCACCTGGGCACCTAGTGATACTCAGGAGGACCCTTCATCCAAATGATAGTTGTTATATACCTCAATGTTTCAGTTATCTCCTATTTTGTAACAAATCACTTCAAAATTTAAGGGCTTAAGCAACATGATTCCTTGGTTTGACTATGCTCAATTGAGGCAATTCTCTTGTCATTATTGCAGAATCGTCCAGCTGCAATCAGAAGATACCTGGGGCTGTATGGTGCAGTGAATTACTTAATATGCCTTTGTAGCTCGAGTCCTCCATTTTGTGAAGTATCGTCAATCTTAGCCTCCATGCCTGTAACATGGTCCCATCTTGGAGTGAGTTGTCCATTATGTCAGTGTGGCAGGATTAGGATGGGATGTATCTTGAGTCACTGCCTTACTTGGAGGTGTAACTCAAGTTACTACCCTTAGCTGCCTTAAGTGTATGGTCTACATCCAATATATAGGAATGCTCTAGCAAAGTTCTTTCTCTTACAAAGGATCCTACACCTGGTTCATCATCATCTGAGCTCTGGTTCTTGAGACTTGAGCCAGCAGCCTATCATCATTTGACTTGATTTACCAGCTTCAACAGTGAACAGCCTGTCATCTGACCTGCCAATTCAGGTTTGTTAGGCCTTGTAAACACGTGAGTGAGGGCAATCCTCCAGACTGATGCTTGGCCCATGGATTTGAGACTTGCTAAGCTCCACAGTCTCATGAGCCATTTCCTTGGTGGTTCATGAGTTCTGTGAGCCATGGCAGTGAATTATCAAACCCTAACCCAGGAAGGAGAGTACTGAAGGGAGGAAGAGTAGTTGATATTAGAGATGATAGAGTGGTAAACAATATGATAATTAGGGTTCTGTGTCAACTTGGTTGGACCACAATTTTGAGTGTTTTAAGCAGTTGTGTTGTGGTTATTCCCATGATGAGATCAGATGTATATGTTTTGAGCAGCCAATTCATTCAAAGGGAGTTTCCCTAGGGGTGTGGCCTATTTCCAATATATTTATATATGGACATCCTGGGAAAATGAGAGACTCTTCTGTGGATCTGGATCCTGTTGTGCTGCCTACAACTGTCCATGAGTGAACAATCCACCACTCAGCCTGGTGATCTTGGATTTTTCATCTGTCAGAGTCAACAGCCAGTATACTGCCTCCCAACCTTGAGCTCATCAGCCCCTGCAGCTGCGTGAGTCAGGGAAAGCCTCCAGTTTGATATTTGATCCAGGAACTTGGGCCCTGCCAGCTTCTATAAGTGTGTGAGCTATTTTCCTAAGATAAATCTCATTCTCTCTCTCTCTCTCTCTCTTTCTCTTTCTCTCTCTCTCTACTGATTTAAGAGAGTCATAAACTAGCCAATATTCAATGTGAGAGGGGAATAGATAAGGAATAGACACTGTTTCCAGGAGGCCATCTCTGAAGACATACAACCACTCCTGCCTCCTAGTACATTCCAGGACTCACCCACACACATTGAAGGATTAGGGATTCAGAGCAATAAAATAGAGCATCTCAAATGTAGAGATGAATGGTGAACCCAGAACATCAAATAGTTGGGGAAAGCCACTGTCTTAAAGGAGAGATACCAGACTTAGTAAACAGAAGCAGGAACATAAGAAGAAATTGTTGTTGTTAAATGCCATCAAGCCAGCTCTGATTCATAGCGACCCTATGTACAATAGAATGAAATACTGTCTGGTCTTGCACCAGCCTCACAATCCTTGCTATACCTGAGCCCATCACCACAGCCACTGTGACAATCCATCTTGCTGAGGATCTTTCCCTTTTTCACTGATGCTCTACTTCACCAAACACGATATCCTTCTCTACAGAATGGTCCCTTCTAACAACGTGACCGAAGTAGATGAGATAAAGTCTGGTCATTCTTGCTTCCACAGAGCATTCTGACTACACTTCTTCCAGGAAAGATTTGTTAGTTCTTCTGGTAGTCCATGGTACTTTCAGTATTCTCCACCACTACAACTCAAAAGCATCAACTCTTCTTTGGTCTTCCTTATTCATTGTCCAGCTCTCTCATACATATGAGAAAACTGAAAACACCATGGCTTGGGTTAGGCACACCTTAGTCTTCAAAGAGACATCCTTGCTCTTCAGCCCTTTAAAGAGGTCTTTTGCTTCAGATTTGCCCAATGCATTGCATCATCTGATCTCTGGACTGCTGATTCCATTGGTGTTGATTGTAGAAACAAGCAATATGAAATCTTTGACAACTTCAATCATTTTCTCCATTTATCTTGATACTGCTAGTTGGCCCTGTTGTGAGGATTTTAATTATCTTTTTGTTGAGATGTAATCCATACTGCAGACTGTAGTCTTTAATCTTCATCAGTAAGTGCTTGAAGTCATCTTTACTTTCACCAAGCAAGGTTGTGTCATCTGCATATTAATAAGTCCTCCTCCAATCTTGATGCCACATTCTTCTTCATATAGTCCAGCTTCTCAGGTCATTTGTTCAGCATACAGATTGAATAATTATGGTGAGAAGATACAACCCAGACACACTCCCTTCCTGATTTTAAACCATGCAGTATCTCTTTGTTCTATCTGAATGACAGCCCCCTCATTCATGTATAGGTTCCTCATGAGCACAATTAAGTGTTCTGGAATTCCCATTCTTCTCAATGTTAGCCATAATTTGTTATGATCCACACAATCAAAGGCTTTTGGATAGTCAATAAAACACAAGGAAACATCTTTCTGGTATTCTTTGCCTTGAGCCAAGATCCATCTGACATCAGCTATGATATCCCTTGTTCCACATCCTCTTCTGAATCCAGCTTGCACCTCTGAAAGTTCTCTGTCAATATACTGCTGCAACCATTTTTTAATTATCTTCAGCAAGATTTTACTTGCATGTGATATTGTTCAATAATTTCCACATTCTGTGGGATCACCTTTCTTTGGAATGGATACAAATATGGATCTCTTCCAGTCAGTTGGCCAAGTAGCTGCCTTCCAAATTTCTTGACATAGATGAGTAAGTGCCTCTAGTGTGGCATCTGTTTGTTGAAACATCTCAATAGGTATTCTGTCAGTCCCTGGAGCTCTGTTTGTTGCCAATTCCTTCAGAGAAGCAGAAATTATTACTGGAGGAAAATTAAGAGTGGAAAGGAAGAGATAGAAAAAGAAAGAGAGAGAGAGTGACTAGTCCAGGAATTCTCATAGATCTCAATATAAAATATCAAATAACTGGCAAATATGAAAGAAAAGACAAAACTCCTAAAAAATATACCCAGAAGTTCTAAACTCAATCAATATACATATCCAAAAAGAGAGAGGAAATCTAATTGAAGAGAAAAAAGCATGAGAAGAAAAAACAAGCATGTAACAGCAAAATTATGAATGGATTAAATTCTCTAATTATAAGACAAAGGTGGCTACATACAGTTAAACTCTTAAATAACATTATATTAAAAAGCTCTAAGTAATAATAATTTTTAAAAAGAAAAATAAAAATTAGTCTAGTTAAATAAATCAGAAAATTTTTTAAATTTTAAAAATAGAGAAAATTTTTAAATCCAGAATTATGGCAAAGTAATAAATCTGTATAAAGACAAAAATAATAGTAACCCATTGCCATTGAGCCAAAAATAGTAAGTGGAAAAAGAGAATAATTGAACAATGATCAAATGTAAAATCTGTAATTAATACAGAACAATTGTTAATATTTATATAGCAAATAATATAACATCTGCATATATAATACAAACACTTTTAGGTAAAGATATAAAAAGAAAAATACAACCACAGTGGAACTTTAAAAATATTCTTGTTTCTGTCTAAATATCTATTAAAAATGCCATGGTAAATCTCAATTTAATAATTAATATATTTTAATATATATGTTATATATGTGTAATACTATTTAGCTTAACAAATAAGATATTCTTTTTTTAAAATTATTATGGCAACTTTTGAAGGGTCGGCCAAATATTAGGTCACGAGTAAAACCAAATAAACTCAGAAAAAAATATCTCATTTAAGCCATATTTATTTATTCCAACATAACAAAAGTGAAGTTCAATTTTAAAATGGCAAACGGAACTTTGTTGTTGTTATTATTTGCTGTTGAGTTGGACCTGACTTGTAGCTACCCCTCCCTGGGTTTCTGAGGTGGTACCACTATGGAAGTAGATTGCCCAACCTTCCTTCTGAGGAGTGGCTGGTGGGTTTGAATCACCAGCCTTCTGGTTAGCAGTAAAATGCCTTAGGCACTATGCCACCAAATTGGCCCTGCTCGCCATGGACAACACTGGTGGCTGATGATTAGAAAGGAAAACAGCAAATAAGGACACAAACTGAGCTGTAGATTTTGGCTGTCCTGAAGGTACAACCATTTTGAATATTTACAAGAGATATGGCCATATTGGATATTTAAAGTGGCAGCGTTCTGATCTCAGTGACCTAAGAATAGGTCCCACTTTCCAAGCACAGTATGGGCAACCACACTGGAGGCTGATGACCAGAAAGGTGCAATATTCCCCCGGTTATTCTTATACCCCACACTCTCTTGGTGATTGGAGGTGCGGCCACAACCCACCTCCATCCACTTTCTGAACAGGCAGCAGGAATTCTACACCAGTCTGTGTGCTCTGATGGAGCTTGCATATCCTGCCTCACCCCACCCTCAGATTTGTTCCTTTGTTTCTAAAATATTCTTTTTTTTCTCCTTTTTATTTTTATTCTTTCTTTTTCCCTTCATAGGTTCTAGGTTTGGATTTTTTTTTTTTTTCCCTTTCCCTTTTCCTGGTTCCAATCTTTATTTTGCTTTACTTCTTCTCATCCTTTGTTTTTTCTTTTTGAATTTTTCTCATTTTTTCTTTATTATTGGTTTGCTCTAGCTCTTTCTTCTTATTCCCTCTCCCCAGATACTGCAGGGGGTTTTCTCTCTCCTTTTCCATTTATATGTCTTTTGTCTTTTTTAATTATTTCTTTAAATATTTCTTCTCATTTATTGCCTTTCCTTTTTTCTCTCCTTCATTTTTGCAATTGCTCCTGTGTGCTTATGCGGTTTGTGTTTTTTGTCTGCTTGTTTTTAATTTTTGTGATTTTTCTGATTGTTGTTTTTGTCTAACTGAGTGGGAGCTGGTAACCAAGCCCATATTACCCAACCATTCCCATTTCTCCTGCAGCCCCACCTACTGAGTAAGGTCCACTCCTTGCTTCTGCATCAACTGACCAATAATAGAAAACAACCAGTATGACCCTGACTCATCTTTAATTGCTCATCACAAACAGTTAACAGAGATCTGTGCACCCACTCTCATTTTCTATCACACCCACCAAAAGACAGATGGTAAGTTACTAAGTGCTGACAACCAGCAAATAGAGGAGCACAATATCCTGCTTACACAGATATATATAAAAAGAAAACAAAGAAATAAAAAATCTTGGGCAAATTACAGCAGCACAGAATCACAAATTAAATACAGATACAATGATGTCACATTGTCTCAGAGATAACAGACCTTCACAGTCCACACAAAGAACCAAGATAAAGTAGTAGAAACAAGGGACCAGGATGCAGATCCACAAAACATCCTTGGGGAAGAAGCAGCATTAGAATGCCCTGATAAGGAATTCAAAGACTTATATTTAGGTACCTTCAATGGATTGAAAGACAGATCAAGGAAAACATCAAAATTAAGGAAAACACAAACAAAAACCTAGAATAATTTGGGAAGACAATAAAAGAACAAAATGACAAAATAAATGAAAAATTAGATATTATACAAAATCTACAGAGAGAAATCAGAAGTTTATTACTAAAATTTAAGAAATAAATAATACATTGAATGGGCGAAAGAGTGGAATCAAATCAGTGGAGGACAAATTAGTGAGATTGAAGACAAATACCTCAATACACTTTGGTAAGGGTTCAGTCAGAAAAAATAAGATCAAAACAAAGTGAAAACAAGAATATATCCATTCAACTTCAGTGAACCCCATACAGGATAGAACCCAAAAGAAAATCACCAAGACATATCATCATCAAAGTCACCAAAACCAAAGATAAAGAAAGGATCCTGAAAGCAGCACAGGATAATGAAAAGTTACCTACAAAGGGCAATCAGTAAGACTAAGCTCTGATCTCCCATGAGAAATTATGCAGGCAAGAAGGCCACGTATAAAACCCTGAAAGAAAAAAAATTCCAACCAAGAATTATATTATTGTTGTTAGGTGCCGTCAAGTCATTTGTGACTCATAGTGACCCTATGCACAGCAGAGCGAAACACCACCCAGTCCCACGCCAGCTCCACAATCCTTGCTATACCTGAGCCCATAGCTGCAGCTACTGGGTCTATCCATCTTGTGGAGGGCCTTCCCCTCTTTTGTTGACCCTCCACCTTACCAACCATGACATCCTTTGTATATGAACTGCTGTATGTATGACTACATAACCAAAGTAAGTGAGATGAAGTCTGGCCATTCTCACTTCCAAGGAGCATTCCAGCTGCACTTCCTCCAGGACTGATTTGTTAGTTCTTGTAGCAGTCCATAATACTTAGAGCATTTTTTGCCAACACCAGCACTCAAAAGCATCAATTCTTCTTTGTCCTCCTTATTCACTGTCCAGCTCTCACATGTATATGAGATGATTGAAAATACCATGACTTGTGTCAGGCACACCTCCATCCTCAAGGAGACATCTTTACTCCTCAGCACTTGAAAGAGGTCCTTTGCAGCCAACTTGCCCAGGGCTGTGCATCATCTGATGTCCTGACTGCTGCTTCCATTGGTGTCGACTGTAGAACCAAACAATGTGAAGTCTTTGACAACTCAGTCTTTTCTCCATTTATCGTGATGCTGCTTATTGGTCCAGTTGTGAGGATTTTTATTTTCTTTATATTGAGATGTAATCCATACTGCAGACTGTAGTCTTCAATCTTCATCAGTAGATACTTCAAGTCATCCTCACTTTCAGCAAGCAAAGTTGTATTATCAGCACAACACAGGGTGTTAAGGATTCTTCCTCCAATCTTGATGCCACATTCTTCTTCATGTAGTCCAGCTTCTTGAATTATTTGCTCAGCATATAGATTGAATAAATATGAAAGGATACAACCCTGACACACTCCCTTCTTGATTTAAACTATGCAGTGTCCCCTTGTTCTGTTCGAACAACAGCCTCCTGATCAATGTACAGGTTCCTCATGAGTACAATTAATTGCTCTGCAATTCCCATTCTTCCCAATGTTATCCAAAATTTGTTATGATCCAAAAAATTGAATGCCTTTGCATAGTCAATAAAACACAAGTAAACATCTGTCTGGTATTCTTTGCTTTGAGCCAAGATCCATCTGACATCAGCTATGATATCTATCGCTCTATGTCCCCTTCCAACTCCAGTTTGCATTTTGGGAAATTCTCTGTCAGTATACTGCTGCAACAGTTTTTGAATTATCTTCAGTAAAATTTTACTTGCATGTGATATCAATGATATTGTTCAATGATTTACACATTCTGTGCAATTATCTTTCTTTGGGATGGGTATAGATATGGACTTCTTCCAGTCAGTTGGACAAGTAGCTGTCTTCCAAGTCCCTAGGCATAACCAAGTGAGAGCCTCCAGCAGGGGATCTATTTGTTGAAACATCTCAATGGGTATTCCGTCAATTCTTGGCTCCTTGTTCTTCACCAATTCCTTCAGTGCAGCTTTGATTTCTTCCTTCAATACCATCGGTTCTTGATCATATGCCACCTCCTGAAATGGATGAACATCGACCAGTTCTTTTTAGTAAAGTGACTCTGTGTATTCCTTCCATCTTCTTTTGATGTTTCCTGCATCATTCAATAGTTTCCCCATAGAATCTTTCAATATTGCAACTCAAGGCTGAATTTTTTTTCCTCAATTCTTTCAGCTTGAAAAATACCGAGAGTTTCTTCCCTTTTGGTTTTCTAGGTCCAGGTCTTTGCACATTTCATTATAGTAATTGGCTCAGCTGCTCTTTGAAATCTTCTGTTTAGCTCTTTAATATTGTCATTTCTTCCATTTTCTTTAGCTACTCTCCACTCAAGGACAAGTTTCAGAGTCTCTTCTGACATCCATTTTGGTCTTTTCTTCTTTTCTCATCTTTTTAATGACCTCTTGCTTTCTTCATGGATGATGTTCTTGATGTCATCCCCAAAGTCTTCTGGTTTTTGGTTATTGGTGTTCAATGCATCAGATCTATTCTTTAAGTGGTGTCTTAATTCAGGAGGGATATATTCAAGGTCATATTTTGGCTCTCATGGACTTGTTTTAATTTTCTTCAACTTCAAGTTGAATTTGCATGTGAACAGTTGATGGTCTGTCCCACAATCAGCTCTTGGCCTGGTTTTGGCTGAAGATATTGAGCTTTACCATCACTTCTTGCCACAGATGTAGTCAATCTGATTCCTGTGTACTCCATCTGGTGAAGTCCATGTGTATAGCTGACGTTTATGTTATTGAGAAAAGGTATTTGCACTGAATAAGTCATTGGTCTTGCAAAATTCTATCATGCAATCTCCAGCGTTATTTCTGTCACCAAGGCCAAATTTTCCAACTAGCGATGGTTCTTCTTTGTTTCCAACTTTTGCATTCCAGTCACCAGTGATAATTAACACATCTTGATTGCATGTTCGGTTAATTTCAGACTACAGAAGTTGATAAAAGTCTTCAATTTCCTCATCTTTGGCTTTGGTGGTTGGTGCATAAATTTGAATAATAGTGGTATTAACTGGTCTTCCTTGTAGGTGTATGGATATTATCCTATCACTGACAGCATCTTGATTTGTGATGATGAATGCCACACCATTCCTCTTCAAATTGTCATTCCTAGCATAGTATATCATATGATTGTCTGATTCAAAATGGCCAAAACCAGTCCACTCAGCTCACTAATGACTAGGATATCAATCTTTATGCATTCCATTTTATTTTTGACAACTTCCAATTTTCCTAGATTCATACTTCATACATTCCATGTTCTAATTATTAATGGATGTTTGTAGCTGTTTCTCCTCAATTTGAGTCATGCCACGTCAGCAAATGGAGGTCTCAGAAGCTTTACCTTATCCATATGAGTAAGGCTGATTTTACTCTGATGCTGCAGCTCTTTCCCAGTCATATTTTGAGAGACTTCTGACCTACGGAGCTCATCTTCCTGCACTATTGGACAATGTTTCCAAGCTATTCATAAAGTTGTGCAGTAATGTATCAGACAGTGTTTCTCTGCTATTCATAAGGTTTTCCCTAGCCAATTCTTTGAGAAATGGATGACCTTTTTCTTCTTCCTATTCTGTCTCAGTCTGTAAGCTGCATTGAAACCTATGCACCACGTGCAACCCTGTTGGCATTTGAAATACCAGTGGCACAGCCTCAAGCCTCACAGCAACATGCAAGCCACCACAGTAGGACCAACTAACAGACAAGTTTCTCTCCCTTACCTATTCAAAACCTCTCCACTTTCTGCCTCTTGGGAGTGGGGCTTGTATCCCTCCACTTACCTAGTTCCCTGCCACTGCTCTGTCTGTGGTCCCCCGGCTTCTCTTTCTCCCACTTCCTGCCTCTTCAGGGTGGGGTCTGTATCCCCTGGAATTATATACCCAGCAAAATTGTTCCTAAAATATGATGGTGAAATTAGGACATTTTCAGGTAAGCAGAAATTAAGACAATTTGTCAAAACTAGACCATCCCTTACAAGAGGTGCTAAAGAGAGACCTTTGGACAGAGAACGAGCAATAGCAAACAACAACTGACATCATACATATGATGACATAATCCAGAAACCATCCAGTTTCTGAAATAAAATAAGGTTACAAGACTGTAAACAGGGAACCAGAGACACCAATTGGTAAATAAGGACATCTGCAAACCAAAAAGAGGAAAAAAATAGTGTAGTTACTGAACTTCTAAATGATGAGGAAGTCAAGAAAATTGTGAGATAGAATGGACTGTTCTAAGCTTGGAAAGAAAATCATGAATCACAGGGTAACCTCAAAGAAAAATAACAAACTTTCACAGTAAAATAAACAAGAAGACAAGTGCAAAAATTTAGCAAATACTAAAACAATAGCAACAAAGGATATGATAGCATGATTCACAAACAAAATGAGATCAGCACACAAAATTATATGGAGCAAAAAAATCAACAACACCATGAAAAAACACATGACACAATGACAGCAAAAAATTCATACTTGTCAAAAATTACAGTGAAAGTAAATGGATTAAATGCACCACTCAAGAGAAAAAGAGTTACTGACCGGATAAGAAAACATAACCCACTGATATGTTACATGAACTTTTGGAGGTAAGTTAACAGTGTGGCTAATGTGAGCATTGCTGCCAATCACCTTCAGACAAGTGTAAAAATAAAGAAACAAAACATAACTCATCAATAGTCTTTCTACAAGAGACATACCTTAGAGATAAAGACAAAAATAGACTAAGAATCAAATGTTGGAAATAGATATATACAGAAAGGGCAATCAAAACAGCAGGAGTAACAATATCAATTTCTGGGGAAAAAAAATGGCTTTAAAACAAAAACCACCATAGGAGATGAGGAAGAACATTATAAAATGATTAAAGGCTTAATTGAACAAGACATCATAACCATAATAAATATCTATGCACCAAATGAAAGAGCCCCAAAGTACATAAATCAGACTTTAACAGAATTAAAAAGACAAATAAATGACTCCACAGTCATAGTAGAAGACTTTAATACACTACTTTCAATGAAAGACAGAACAACTGGAAAGAAACTAAACAAAGACACAGAAGAACTAAACAATACAATCCACCAACTTTACCTTATGGACATTTACAGAGCATCTCACTGAACAACAGCACAATATAAATTCTTTTCTAGTGCACATGAAACATTCTCCAGGACAGACCGTATGTTAGGCCACAAAGCAAGCCTCAATAAAGTTAAACACATTGAAATACTACAAAGCATCTTTTCAGATCACAATGCTATAAAATTAAAATCAACAATAGGGAGATCAACAGAAAAAGAGCAAACATATGAAAACTGAGTAACACCCTCCTTAAAAATGATTAGGTGATAGAAGAAATAAAAAATAAAATGGAAAAAATATCCTTGAACCAAATGAGAATGAAAACACAACATACCAAAATCTTTGGGGCACAACAAAAGCAGTGATCAGAGGCCAATTTATAGCAATAAATGCACACATCAGAAAAGAAGAGCCAAAATCAACACCTTAACCCAACATTACCAACAAATAGAAAAAAAGCAGCAAAAAAAAAAAAGCCTAGAGTCACCAGAAGAAAAGAAATAATAATGCTTTGAGTAGAAATAAATGAAACAGAAAATAGAAAGACAATAGAAAAATCAAGAAGACTAGAAGTTGGTTTTTTTAAAAGATTAATGAAATTGACAAACCACTGGCAAACTTAACAAAGGAAAAGAGGGAAAGAATACAAATAACATGAATATGACACAAATTGTGTGATGTCACAACAGAATGAACTGAAATAAAAAGGATAGTATCAGTATACTATGAAGAGTTGTACTCTAACAAATTTGGATATCTAGAAGAAATGGACATATTTCTAGAAACATACTACTTACCTAAACTAACACAGTCTGAGGTGTAAAATCTGAACAGATTCATAATAAAAAAAGAAGTTGACAGGTCATAAAAAAAATTACCGACAAAAAATGTCCTGGCCCAGACAGTTTTACTGTAGAATTCAAACAAACATTCAGAGAACTGACACCAGTTCTACTCAAACTATTACAGAACATAGGAAAGGATGGAATCCTTCCAAATGCATTTCATAAAGCAAGTATAACGTCAATATCAAGACCAGGCAAAGACATCACTAAAATGGAAAACTACACACCAATATCCCTCATGGACATAGATGCAAAAATCTTCAACAAAGTCCTAACCAATAATAGATTGCAACAACATATCAATAATAATAATAATAATACATTATGATCAGATGGGGTTCATACCAGGTATGCAAGGATGGCTCAACATCAGAAAAGCAATCAATGTAATCCATCACATAAGTAAAACTAGAGGAAAAAGAGTCATGTGATCATATCAATCAATGCAGAAAAGTCGTTTGATAAAATCTAACACCTATTCTTGATTCAAAAAAAAAAAAAAAACACTATTCTCAATGGAGAGAGACTAAAACCATTCCCCTTGCCAATGGGAACCAGACAAGCATGCCCTCTATCACTGCTTACATTCAACATTATATTGAAAGTCTTAGCAAGGAAAATAAGGCAAGAAAGGGAAAGCAAAGGCATCTAAATTGGAAGGGAAGATGTAAAACCATTCCTATTTGCTGATATGATTATAGATAGAAAACTCAAGAGACTCAGCAAGAACACTACTGGAACTAATTGAGTGATTGACCATAGTGGAAGGATACAAGATGAACATACAAAAATCACTTGGATTCCTCTACACCAGCAGAGATTGATGAAAGGAAATAAAGAATTCAATACTATTTACAATACCAACCAAAAAATAAAATACTTGGGAATAAATCTTACCAAGGACACAAAGGACCTGTAGAAAGAAAACTACAAAACACTATTTCAAGAAACCAGAAGAGAGAGAAGAAGTGATACCAATCCTACTCAAAGTATTCCAAAACATAGAAAAGGATGGAATCCTCCCTAACTCATTTTATGAAGCAAGCATAACCTTAAT
>NW_006921673.1:8098429-8100694 GCF_000298275.1 Orycteropus afer afer | reverse complement strand
GGTCAATGACATGAGACAAAGTATATGTGAACTGCTGTATGAAAAGTGAATTTACTCTGTAAATCTTCACCCAAATCCTAAAAAAAAAAAAAAGAAAGAAAGAAAGAAAGAAACCAGAAGAGATCTATATAAATGAAAGAACATACCATGCTCATGGATAGCAAGATTGAATATTGTGAAAATGTCAGTAGAACACAAAGCAATCTATACATTCAATGTAATCCCAATCTGGATCCCATCAACATTCTTTAAGGATATGGAAAACCCAATCACTAATTTTATATGGAAAGGAAAGAGACCTCAGATAAGCAAAGTCCTACTGAAGGAGAACAAAGTAGGAAGTTTCACACTCCTAGATCTCAAAATCTACTATACAGCCACAGTAGTCAAACAGCTGGGTATTGGTACCAGGACTGACATATAGACCAATGAAATAGAATTGAGAACCCAGAAATAGATCCATCCATCTATGGTCAGCTGATTTTTGACAAAGGCCCGAAATCCATTAGATGGGGAAGAGATAATCTCTTTAACAAATGGTACTGGAAAAACTGGTTATCTATTTGCAGAAAAATGAAACAAGATCCATACCTCACACCATACACAAGAATTAACTCCAGATGGATCAAAGACTTAAATGTGAAACCTGAAACTATAAAGTTCATAAAGGAAAAACAAAGGGGCAAATTTAGGGGTCCAAATTTATGGCATAAATAAACTGTCAAGTATAACCCACAATACACAAACAGCAGAAGATAAACTAGATGATTGAGACTCTCTTAACATTAAATTTTTAGAAATTTTTAGCTTTGAAGGACTTCTCCAAAAGAGTCAAAAGAGAACCTACAAATTATGGGAAAAGTATTTGGCAAAATACCTGACAAGGGACTTACCTCTAAAATTTATAGAAAATTCCAACACCTCAACAACAAAAAGACAAACAATCCAATTTAAAAATGGGCAGAAGACAAAAATAGACACCTCACCAAAGATATTCACATGTCCAACAAACATATGAAGAAATGCTCACGACCATTATCCACTAAAAACCAAACCAAACTCACTGCCATTGAGGCAGATCCAACTCATAGTGACCCTTCCTTGGGTTTCCAAGGCAGTATCACTACAGAAGTAGATTACCCAATCTTCCTTCTGAGGAGTGCCTGATGGGTCTGAACCACCAGTGTTCGGGTTAGCAGTCAAATGCCTTAGGCACTATGCTACCAGAGCTCCCAATTAGAGAGATGCAAATCACAGCAACAATGAGATACCATCTTGCCCCAGCACCAACAGCAAAGTTCGACGAAACAGAAAATAACAAATGCTGGCAAGGATGTGGAGAGATTGGAACTCTCATACAATGTTGGTGGGACTGTCAAATGATACAACCACTGTGGAAATTAGTATGGCAATTCCTTAAAAATTTGGCATTAGAAATACCATTTGACCCAGGAATCTCATTACTAGGTGTATATCCTAAAGAAGTGAGAGCCAGGACAAGAACAGATGTATACACAACAATGTTCATCATAGCACTATTCACAATGCAAAGAGATGGAAGCAACCTAAGTACCCATCAACAGAATAGATAACCAAACTATGGTACATACACACAATGGAATACTATGCAACACTAAATAATAATGTAGGAGCTGCAAAGTACCACATAACATAGATGAACTTGAAAGACATGAGGCTGAGTGAAATAAGTCAATCACAGAAGATATTCTGACAGAAATAAGTCAATCAAGAAGATAAATGGTTCACTATTGTAAAAAGTCAAGGAGGAGAGACTAGAGGCTAGCACAGGGGAAAGCCCCTCTCTGTCTCTCCTTTGTGAGCCCCTTCCCTCTCCTTTCTCTTTATAAAATTTAGTTAGTGTGGACAAAAAAAAAAGTCAAGGAAAGTTTTATATATGGAAGAAAACTTGCCTGGTAACTTGTTGGTTACCAAGAGGGGAGCGGAGAGAACAGATAGGTAGAGACAAGTATTGATTTTGGTAAAGGGAAGGGCAATGTACCGAAAGTGAATGATCAACACAGTGGCACTGAGTAAGAGGAAGACACAGAGAAGTACACAAAGATATATACAATAATGATAAACCTTTTTACATATACAATACTGTGTTGTCAGTGATAAGAAACATTAATCTACAAGTAAATAGATGGGTGTTGTTGTTGTTGTTGTTATGTGCCGTCGAGTCGGCCCCGACTCATAGCGACCCCTCCTTGGGTTTCCGAGGCAGTATCACTACGGAAGTAGGAT
>NW_006921673.1:8093384-8097749 GCF_000298275.1 Orycteropus afer afer | reverse complement strand
CTAAAGCACTTGACTGCTAACCAGAAGGCTGGCGGTTCAAACCCACCAGCCACTCCTCGGAAGGAAGGTTGGGCAATCCTACTTCCGTAGTGACACTGCCTTGGAAACCCAAGGAGGGGTCGCTATGGGTCTGGGCTGACTCGACGGCACATAACAACAACAACAACAACAACAACATCTAGAGCAAAGAAGAATGAAGAAAACCAAACATGCATGGAATCAGTTAGTCCAAGGAACGAGTAGACCATGCAATCCTCAGCCTATATGACCATGAGACCAGAAGAACTAGATGGTGTGCGGCATCACTATCAACCACTCAGAAAGGGATCAGTGCAGGAGATCCTGGATAGAGTGAGGGAATAATGAATAATGTGGAACAAAACTCAAAATAAATAAATAAATAAAACTCACTGCCGTTGAGTCAGATCCGACACATAGGGACCCCTCCTTGGGTTTCCAAGGCAGTATCACTACAGAAGCAGATTGCCCAATCTTCCTTCCAAGAAGTGGCTGGGGGGTTTGAACCACCAGCCTTCTGGTTAGCAGACAAATGCCTTAGGCACTACACCACCAGAGCTCCCCAAAAATAATAAAATAATAATAATAAAACCAGGTCTACTGGTCTGATAGCCTGGAGAGACCACCCCCCCCCCAAGACTATGACCCCTAGTTACCTTTCAGCTCTGAAACTGAACTCACTCCTGTGGTTTCTAGACTAACAACAAATAGGCATATAAAGTGAACATTTACATCAGGTAGATACACTCCTTAGAGTGATCAATGGTGGGAGAACAGAAGGATACTGTTTGCACAGGGAGATAGCTCAAGGGGCAGGAATGCATAGGACAGAAGGACACAAGGAAGAGATAACTACCGCGAAGAAGTGGGAAGAGAGCTGTTACATTGTGGGGAATTGCAGTCAATGTTATGAAATAAAACATATATGAACTGCTGTATGGAAAATGAATTTGCTCTGTAAACTTTCACCCAAATCATAATTTTAAAACAAGTTACATTTACACTACAGTGTGGTCTGTTGGCACTCATAGCAGCCACCAACACAGAATTAGATGTGCAAAAGATTTACTGGGGGAAATTTCTGTGGAGGATAAAGTGGAAGGGAGAAGGAATAGATACAAAGAGCATCCAGTCCAGGATGCTCATCTGATGCTTGTGAAGCAGAGTGAGAAGGAAGGAGAATTGCATAGGAAAAGCTTCAGATTGCAAAACAGGCCTGAAAGAGTTTCTGCCACATTGGTGGGAAGTCTGGGGGCAAGAATGGATTAAGACTCCATTTCTTCTCTGCTCAGGCACCCATGAGCTAGGGAAAGCCAGGGGGAAAGCATGGCCTTGGGGTGAGCACCATGGTGGAACCAAAGGAGCAGCAACTCCAGGTTATCAATTGTTTCTGCTTCGCATCAAGGTCTCTCAGTCTTGTTATTCTCCCCAGCATGTCCCGTGGAAAATGCCAGATTCTACCAGTCCTCTTCCAAAGCTCCAAACCCAGAAGCCTAGTGCTACTTCTCACTACCAGGTTGCATCCCTCCTGTGATGGTTAATTCTATGCGTCAACTTAGCTATGCCATGATTCTCAATGGCTTAGCAGATATTATGCAATCATCTTCCATTTTGTGATCTGATGTGGGAAGCTAGTCAATTGAAAGGGGAGCTTCCTTAAGGGTGTGGCTTGCATCTGACATATGTGGATTCTCTGGCAAAGTTCACCTTTTCTTGATCCTGCATGAGACTCATCATCCTTTTTTCTCTGGTTCTTGGGACATGAGCTTGACTGTAAATCTTAGATTCACAAGCTCCCAAACATAGGCGCCAGCAGCCTGCTGCCTGGCCTGCTGATTTTGAATTCATCAGCCTCTGCAACCATATGAGTCAAGAGAAGCCTCCAGCCTGGTCCCTGACTGACTAGACTTGCCACCCTCCACAATTGTGTGAACTATTTCCTTGAAATAAATCTCTCTATAGATATAGTTTTATATATATATATGTGTGTGTGTGTGTGTGTGTGTGTATGTATATGTATATATTTATATATAGGAGTGCTCTGGTGGCATAGTGCCTAAGGCATTTGACTGCTAGTCAGAAGGCTGGCAGTTCAAATCCACCAGCCACTCCAGGGAAAGAAAGACTGGGCAATCCAGTTCCATAAAGATTTACCGCCTTGGCAACCCAAAGGAGATTACTACAAGACAGAATCGACTCAATGGCAGTAAGTTTGGTTTGTAATACATATTTCTCTGGCTTTGCTCCTCTAGAGAACCCAGCTTAAGACACCTCCCTAGAAAAGAAAACTAAATAGAACAGTTTAAATCAATCAAAACAAAATAATAACAAACAATAAAACACCTTAATTTATTGTTTCAAGAAACATTTTCTAAATTCTTACTATGAGCAGGTCACTGTGCTCACAGAACAAAGGAAACAAATAACTTAAAATATCTGTCATATTACTTGAAATTTTATCAAGAACACTTTTGAAGCATCTCACACTTTCTTACAAAACCTGAAAACAAAGATTCATCAGGGTTTTTCTTTAAGATCTTTCCAGACATCACGGTAGAAAATTAACTGCAAAGCCAGAAACAGACTTATCTGATGGTATACTTCGTCTGTAAGGAAGGTAACACATGACTATAGTAAGAGCAGTAGAAATTTTTAATCACGAGAAATGTCCTGCGACCTTACCAACCAGAGATATACACAATACTTTTAAGGGAAATGTACATGATAGGCTAAAATGAGGTCTCTGGCTTTATCGGGGCACAGCAAAGTCAATTTAAGGAGTGAATTGCATGTTAGGAAAGGGTGTGAAATGAACCAAATACAGTGAGATTGTCTTTTGGAAATAAGAGAATAAAGTCAATACTTACAATGACCTAGTAATAGTAAAAAAAAAAAAAAAAAATTCACTGCCATGGAGTCAATTCTGACTCATAGAGGCCCCCATTGGGTTTCCAAGGCTGTGACTCTCTATGGAAGCAGAGTGCCTCAACTTTCTTCTACAGAGCAGCTGGTAGGTTCAAACTGCCAACCTTCTGGTTAGCAGTCAAATATCTTAATCACTATGCCACCAGAGCTCCTTAGTAATAGTAAGAAACCGAAAAACCCACTGCCATACAATTGATTACGACTTTTGCAACCCACTTTGGGTTTCCAAGGTGGTAAATCTTTGCAGTAGTGGATTGCTTCATCTTCCTTCCACAGAATAGCTGGTGAGTTTGAACTGACAACCTTCTGGTTAGCGGTCAAATGCCTTAGGCACTGTACCACCAGAACTCCTTAGTAATAGCAAAGGTGTCGTTATTTCCTAAAAAAAAAAAAAATATTCACCAAGATTATCCTCCCCCCACTGAACACCAAGGATACTATTAATAACCAAGGAGGCCCCTTTCATTTATTACCTTTTACTAATCATTCCTGGACCCCCGATAGCTAGCTCTCTCACAAAGCTCTACATTGCTCTAGTCAAGAACAATGTCTGTGGCATCTTTTTATATACAAAAGTAGCAAGTACAGTACCTCAAAACTAAAAACTGTTCTATAGAATTTATTGGACTGATGAGTACATGAAACAAAATAGGTTGATTTGTTTACCTAAAAGTATATAAAGATAAATTGATTTTTCAGTTTATTTATCAGTTGTGGAAAAATCAATCTATTGGTTTTTGTTTGTTTGTTTGGGTTTTTAAAATTTGTTTGTTTTTCCTTTCTGCTGCAGGGGTTTATAAACACTTTAATAATTAGAAATAAAGCACAATACATTTGTGTTCCCTGCTAATTGACTACTGATCTACTATTGATGGTTTTATGGGAGTGACAGCTAAAACTATTCTAATAGAGAGAGGTATTTTTTATGGTTATTTGTGGTGTTCAAGATACCTTGAAAGGACAAATGGGGCATACACTAATAAATAAAATGGACATGATCCCTTCACTCACACAATCTACATTAGTCTAATTGGGAAGACAGACCACATCTTATGATCAGTGCAGTTGTGGAACTATATCACACACTTCCTGTGCTCCACTTCTTAGTCTCTGACCTCACCTTTTACTCCTGCACTGGCCAAGTCCATACAGGCCTCCACCAGCTTCACACAAGTACAATCCCTTGCCTCAGCCTACTTTGAGTTCCTCTTGCTCCCTCTACCAGGGCTTCTCTGATACTGCACCAGGGCATGACTACAGGAACCTGCTTAGAGCTCACACATAAACAACTGGCATTAACTTCTCTCACTGTTAGGGTATACATGTATAAGCCCTCTGCTCCCCGAGGAAGCTGTCCTACAGTCTGTGTCGCCCAGAACCCCTTTTCTCTGGAGAGAAATTGTTGTTGTTGTTGTTGTTGTT
>NW_006921673.1:8085697-8093284 GCF_000298275.1 Orycteropus afer afer | reverse complement strand
GCCAGCCTTCTGGTTAGCAGTCAAGTGCCTTAGGCACTATGCTACCAGAGCTCAATTAGGTTCAGCCAATGACAGGCATTGGCAAGACATGAGTGGCAAGGGGTAGGTAGAGTATTTCTTCCCTCCTTTCTGCACTGCTTCAGCATGCAGTTCTGGCAGCAACTGTGCCCCTTTATAACTATAATTAGTGTTGGACAACCCTTCTCACTGGGCTCAGCATCCACCAGTTTCTGGTTATACCATTTCCTCCTGGCCCTTTCAGGCTTAGGACCAGAAATAGCCTTCAATTGTTGCTAGTCCCCCAAATACCTCAATTTTCCTTGGTTCCCTTCACCCTGCCTACATCTCTGTAAATAGCACCTTCATTAAATTCTCCTTAAAAACTCAGAAGAGCATGTCTTATTTCTTGCAAGGACCCTTCTGATACAATTACACTTACTGAGGTTCTCATACAAGAGCTAATAAGCTACCTCTTTTGTAAGAAAAGTACAAGCAAGAAAAATACAAGTAATAATTTGACATAGTTTAATAAATAACAAGGTCTCTTCTGGAAAGCTGAATGAAAGAAATTAGATCTAAGAAAGTATTTCTTAGGAAAAAGGTCTCAAGTTAATAAATACAAATCAGAAGCTTGATAGGAAAATGAGGGGAAAAAAAGATGGCTCTTCTTAATTTTTAAATGAAAAGTAGAATGTCAAAGTTAGCGAAAAGAAATCTAAATACAAATCGACACAGTAGCCACAACAATGGACTCAAACATACCAATGATTATGGAAATGGTGCAGAACTGAGTAATGCTTTGTTTTGTTATACATGAGATCAGAGTCAACTTGATGGTAAGTAACAACTTGAAGCTTGGTGTGGACCACATGATGCCTCTCAGAGATGTAAAATAGCTATGAGCAAAAGAGTTCAACCCTGTTCCATCTCCTACTTTGACGAGTAGCAACTGGGATCTTAAAAGCTTGCAAGCAGGCATCTAGATGAAACGATGGGTCTCTCCTCATCCAGAGCAAAGAAGAATGAAGAAAACCAAAGATTCATGGAAACAAATAGTCCTAGCAACTGGTGCACCATGCAATCTGCAGCCTGTATGACTGTGAGACCAGAAGAACTAGATGGTGCCCGGCCACCACTGTCAACCATTCGGAAGGGGATCTATGTAGGAGATCCTGGATAGAGAGGGAGAACAATGTGGAACAAAACTCAAAATCATTTGAAAAAAATAAAGGGGGACCAGGTTTGCTGGTCTGATAGAGCCTGGTAGAACCACTGAGACTATGGCCCCTACCTTCCCTTCAGATCTGGAACTGAACCAAACCTGTGGCTTCCAGCCAAACAAAAGATAGGCATATGAGTTGAACATTTACCTTAGGTAGATACACTCCTTGGAGAGAACAATCATGGGAGAAAGAAGGGCTGTTTATGCACAGGGAGACAGCTCAGGGGGCAGGAGTGCATGGAGGGAAGACACAGGGAAGGGGTAACTACCGGGAGGAAGTGGGAAGGGAGCTGTTGCATTGTGGTAAATCATAGTCAGTGTCATGAGACAAAGTGTATGTGAACTGCCGTATGGAAAGTGAATTTGCTCTGTAAATTTTCACCCAAATCACAATATAAAAAAGAAATGTACAAAATTTCTAAATACAAGAAATGTACAACTTATTTGTATTGTTTTGGATATTTAACCAAATCAACAGTTTCCAAATATGTTCAGAGGAAAAGAAGTAGTGGACCAGTAGTACTAGTCACTCTAGAAAAGTGTGTGTCACCCATTTACATGTTTAAAATTATTATAAATAATGACTTCAAGTCTTGACCCCATTAGCATAGTTCACTTTGAATTATAAACAATATGATGAATAAAGGAGCTCTTAGTAAACACAACAGTGGGCCAGGCCCTGTGCTGGTATGTTCATGTACATAATTTCCATGTATTTTCATTACAATTGTGCTGGAATATGCAGTTGTCAACTGGATGCATTTGGGAACTCTCTTTCCCCAAATCCCTTTCCCTGTATTGTTCCAAGTTAGAGTTGTACAAAATAAGAAATTGCTTGAGATTTGGAAGACAGAGAAAGCAGAAACCACTCTCAGGGTTACAATCAGAGATAGTCAGATATGGTGATAGACAGATATGGAGGTACCCAGCAGATTCCACCTTGTTCTTGTTCTTGCTGTCCTCTGTGCTCATCCTGCTTATCTGCCTGACAATTGGCTCTGGTGACCAGCTGTGACCCCAGGCTCTTCACCAAATGCTTGACTATGGATTCATGCAGCCCATAGTTCAAATGAGAAAATGTTTTCCATTCTTGCATCACTTCACTCAAGAATTCATTTTCACAGCAGAGTCAATGGGACTTGATGAAAAATTTTAAAGAAATAATAGAATAGATTTTCAACAGAGATGTCACCTGCCAGAAGGGAGTTTAGAAAACTTGTGGGAGTATTTTTGATGGTCATAAACACTGGTGTAGTGCCTAGGGAATCTGACTGCTAACCAGAAGGCTGGCAGTTCAAATCCACCAGCCACTCCTCAGAAGGAAGATTGGGCAATCTACATCCATAGAGATACCACCTCAGAAACCCAAGGAGGATTTGCTGAGTCAGATTCAACTCAATGGCAGTGATTTGGGTATTGGCATACAAAAGAAAGATGAGCTAGTCTGCTTCCATAAAAATTTACAGCATTGGAAACCCAGTGGAGGTTGCTATGAGTCAGAAACAACTCAGTGGCAGTGAGCTTGAGCAACTGGCATTCAGTATGCAGGAGCCTGGGTGGCAGATACGACATGTGCAGGGCAATCTGTGAAAAGAACAGACTCCTGCATCCGGCACAATTTTCACATTTCCCATCAAATATTAAGAAGCTGAATGTATGCTCTACTACAAGGTATGATTTCAAAGAAGAGATTTGTTTTCTGTGATACTCCATTACCACCTTGACCCACATAATAATAGAAAAAAAAATATTTTATCCCTACTTATAAATAATAACTAAGACTCTGCCTCCCAGGGATTACTTGCCTGCCCTCTGGCTAGGGTAGGACAAGCACATTGATCTACAGTTCCCCCAAGGCTACTGCACATTAAGGAATAGGTAACTCCTCAAAGATGAAATGAAGACTCTGGAAGGGGGACTTATATTGAATGGCCAAATATACAACAACATCAAATGTCCACTCTACACATTTACCCAAGATGTTACCTGTTCTTGATCAGCTAATAATAATAATAACTAACATTTATTCAGCACCTTCTTTGTTCTAGGAACTAAGCACTTTACATGTACTATTTTACTTAATGGGAACTCTGGTGGCATAATGCCTAAGGCATTTGACTGCTAACCAGAAAGCTGGAAGTTCAAACCGACCAATCACTCCTAGAAAGGAAGACTGTGCAATCTACTTCCATAGAGATACTGTCTTGGAAACCCAAGGAGGGGTCATTATGACTCAGATCCAACTTGATGCAGTGAGTTGTTTTTTGGCTTGTTTTTTTTTTTTTAATTTAATCCTCCAAAAATCCTAGCAGATAGGCACTTTTCTTTATTTTACAGTAAAAAAAAAATGAATCAGGTTGGTATTTTGTCAACTTCTACCCTATAAACAAGAGGAACTCTGATGGTGCAGTGGTTACATTTTGCTGCTAACCAAAAGGTGAGCTGTTCCAGGTGAGAAAGATGAGGCAGTCAGATTCCATAAAGATTTACAGCTTTGGAAACTCTATGGTGCAGTTCTACTCTGTCCTATAGGATTGTTATGAGTCAGAATGACTGGATGGCAGTGGGCTTGCTTTTTAGACAATAAACTATAATTAATTAGTACTATGACATCTGATAAGGAGCTCTGGTGGCATAGTGTGTAAGGCATTTGACTGATAATCAGAAGGCTGGTGGTTCAAATCCACCAGCCACTCCTTGGAAACAGGATTGGGCAATCTACTTCAGTAGAGATACTGCCTTGGAAACCCAAGGAGGGGTCACTATGAGTCTAATGGACTTCATGTCAGTAAGGTTTTTTTTTTGGTATGACATCTGATTAAAGGTCTGTCTACAATTTCAGAACTCTTAGATTTTCCAATCCCAATTTTACTAACATTTTTGTTAATCCAGTATATAGTCATCCCAGTACTGCTGATTTATATTGTAATGACTAACTGTGTAATATAAATCTCATCCTCTTCATTCATAAGAGAATTATAAGCATGGATGAGGTTGTCTACTTGTCATAGCTTTCAATTTATTAATGTTAAATTTTGGAAAAACTACTTCTGCCTTTAGCCTTTAATTATACTTTTAAAAGTCTACTATTCTATTATACTTAGCAAATTTTAACAATCATTTTTTACAATATGGTTAATCTAATGTCTTTAAGGGAACTAGTAGGGACAGCTGGGATGTGGCGGCAGATGGCTTTTTGGAGGATTGGAACTGGTAGGAAGTGGAAGTGGAGCAGCTTGGAATAGCTAAGGGAGACAAACTCATCTGTCAGTTTGTTGTCCTGTGCTGGCATGTGTGTTGCTGTGAGGTGGGAAGCTTTGCCACCAGTGTTTCAACTGCCAACAGGATTAGCTATGGTGGACAGGTTTCAGCAGAGCTTCCAGCCTAAGACAGACTCAGAAGAAGGAAGAAGCCATCCACTTCTCAAAGAATTGGTGAGTGAAAATCTTATGAATAGCAGTGAAACACTGTCTGAAATATTACTGAAAAATAGCCAGAGGATAAGCCCCTCAGGTCAGAAGGCACTCAACATATGACTAGGAAAGAGCTGCCTCCTCAGAATAGAGCTGACCTTAATGATATAGATGGAGTAAAGCTTTCAGGAACTCCTTTTGCTGATGTGGCACAACTCAAGATAAGAAGAAACAGCTGCAAATATCCATTAATAATTGGAACATGGAATGTACGAAGTATGAATCTAGGAAAATTGGAAGTTGTCAAAAATGAAATGAAACACATAATGATTGATATCCATTATGTGTGAGCTGAAATGGACAGGTTTTGACCATTATGAATCAGACAACCATATGATCTACTATTCTGGGAATGACACATTGAAGAGGAATGGTGTGGCATTCATCATCACAAAAGATGTTTCAAGATCTGTCCTGAAGTACAATGCTGTCAGTGACAGGATACTATCCATATGCCTACGAGGAAGACCAGTTAATATTACTATTATTCAAATTTATGCAGCAACCACCAAAGCCAAAGATGAGGAAATTGAAGACTTTTACCAACTTCTGCAGTCTGAAATCGAGCAAACACGCAATCAAGACTAGTGATTGGAATGCAAAAGTTGGAAACAAAGAAGAATCACTGGTAGTTGAAAAATATGATCTTGGTGATAGAAATGACACTGGACATTGCACGATAGAATTTTACAAGACCAACGACTTACTCATTGCAAATACCTTTTGCCAACAACACAAACGGTGGCTATATATGGACTTCACCAGATAGAGGACAGGAATTAGATTGACTACATCTGTGGGAAGAGTCAATGGAGAAGCTCAATATCGTCAGCCAAAAAAAGGCCAGGAGCTGATTGTGGAACAGACCATCAACTGCTCATATGCGAGTTCAAGTTGAAACTGGAGAAAATTAAAACAACTCCATGAAAGCCAAAATATGACCTTGATTTTATCCCTCTGGACTTAGAGACCATCCATCCAAAGAATAGATTTGATGCATTGAACACCAATGACCGAAAACCAGAAGAATTGTAGGATAACATCAAAAACATCATCCATGAAGAAAGCAAAAGGTCATTTAAAAAAACAGAAAAGGAAGAAAAAAACAAAATGGGTGTCAGAAGAGACTCTGAAACTTGCTTTAGAATGGGGAGTAGCTAAAGCAAATGGGAGAATCAACAGGATAAAAAAGCTGAACAGATTTTTTTTTTATTGTAGATTTGGGTGAAAGTTTACAGAGCAAATTAGTTTTCCACTCAACAGTTTATATACATTTTGTTTCATAACATTAGTTGTAATCCCCTTAGTGTAATGGCATTCTTCCCACTTCCTCCCTAGGTTCTCTGATTTATGTTTACCCTACTTTCCTGTCCCTTGTAAACTTGATTTTTGCCAAATATTGATTTGAATAAATGTTGATTGTTGTGAGGAGTACATTACCCACAGGTGTTATTGTTCACTTTATGAGCTTGTCTATTGTTTGGCTGAAAGGTGATCCCTGGAGGTGAGTTCAGTTCCAGATTTGAAGGGGGTCTAAGGGTCATCGTCTTTAGGTTCCACCAGTCTCTATCAGATCAGTAGTAAGTCTGGTCTTTTTACTTATTTTGAATTTTGTTTTACATTTTTATCCCACTCTGTCCAGGACCTTCTGTTGTTATCTATCAGTGTACTGTCAGTGGTAGATACCATCTGGTTCTTCTGGTTTTCAGGTAGGGGAGGCTGTGGTTCACATAGTCCATTAGTCCTTTGGACTAATTGCTTCCTTGAGTCTTTGATTTTCTTCACTCTGCTTTGCATAGGGAGACACTAATAGTTGCATCTTAAATGGCCACTAGCAAGGTTTTATTTTCATTTATTTATTTGTTTGTTTGTTTATTATTTATATTGTGCTTTAGGTGCAAATCTACAGAGCAGAATTTGTTTTACATTCAACATTTTGTCTACATTTGGTTTCACTCCCCAATTACCATCCCCAACCCTAAGCCACTCATCTCCTCTCTCTTCCCAGTAACCCTTCTCCTCCCATACCCTTCTTGGTAATGCAGTCCTGTCTGTCCAGCTTTTCCTCTGCATGACTGTTGCTATTCTGGTGCCCCATGGCCTATTGCTACAAGGGATGTATCTCTGTAGAATAGGTAGGTTCATCACCCTGGGGTGAGTGTTCTGCATGTACTTCTTATTTCCTGTTGGGCTGAGAGCCAGCCCTTGAGAATGAGGTTTATCCCAGGCCCAAAGTGTTTCCCAGGGCCATAGTCTTGGGGGTCCCACCAGACTCTATCTGACCAGTAATTCTGGTCATTATTGTGTTTTTGGATTGTATTCCATGTTTTTCCTCCCACACTATCCAGGATCTCCAGTTTTGATCCCTTCCCAAGTGGTTGGCATTGGTAGTGGGTCACCATCTAGTTTTTCTGGTCTTGAGGTCCATCATGTCCTAAGGCTGATTGTTTCCAAATGTCATTAGTTTTCTTCACTCTTCTTCACTTCTGATGATAGCAGACCATTAGCTGCATCTTAGGTGGCCACTTGAAAGCTTTTTGTGTGTGTGTGTGTGTGATTTGGGTGAAATTTACAGAGCAAATACAATTTCCATACAGCAGTTCACATACACTTTGTCTCAGGACATTGACCACAATTTAGCACAATGCAACATCTCCCCTACCATTTCCTCCCGATAGCTACCTCTTCCCTGTGTCCAAGTTTCCATGCACTCCTACCCCCTGAGCTGTCTCCCTGTGCCTGAGCAGCCCTTCTTTCTCTCATGCTTGTTCTCTCCAAGGAGTGTATCTACCTCAGGTAAATGCTCAAATGATTTGCCTGTCTACAGTTTGACTGGAAGCCACAAGCATGCGTTCAATTCCAGACCTGAAGGGCAGCTAGGGGCCATGGTCA
>NW_006921673.1:8076730-8080532 GCF_000298275.1 Orycteropus afer afer | reverse complement strand
AAACCTGCAATATCTGGGGATAGGTCACTAAGAGAAAAAAGGTATTGAAGGAGAATAATGAAGAAAGAAAACAAACAAACAAAAAAGCAAAAACAAAAGGAAAACCAACAAGGAATGGGGGTAACCACAAGAGAAAAAGAATTAAAAAAAAGGTGTAAACTAGGACCTTTCCAGTCGTGTAGCACAGGTCTGGAGAGTTCTTGGGGTTACTGGAAAGCAAAACCTCTTCTTAAGCCCCTGGAATCTGTGGGAGTGCTGTCTCTTTAGGTTATCTCTAGCTGCTGGTTATGTGTTAATTTGTTTTGTCTTGGTTTTATGGTTTAATATTTTGAAAAGGTCAAGCTGGTGTGTTTTATTTTATTATTGATTCAGGTGTCTTGGGTCGCTCTCCTGTTTTCTTTGTGATGGTGGAATCACTATGTGTAGTGTGGATATGTGTTTCTGTTTGCTGTAAAGAGGGTTTAGAGTTAGAATCGGGAGGTTTTATGGTAATTGGCTGAATATGGTTTCTTCTATTGAATGAGTGAAGTTATTGGCAAAGAAGGTGGGAGCAGAAGAAGGAAATCTTAGTGTTGCTAGGGTTGGTTTCTAGGGCTTTGAGCAGGCTATTATTGATGATGAATTTATTTGTAAGACCATGGCTCAACCTCAGGAAAGATTCCTATTGTTAGGGCGTCGCAACTTTCTGCCAATTTCAGGCACACTAAAAGACCCTGCCTCCACAGCCCCACAGCACCAAAGAACAGCTCCAAGGCAAAATTCACGGGACCACACTCAGCTATGTTTTCTTCACTCTCCCTGCCCCGTCTGCCCACAGTGTTGACGCAATCCTGCCAGACTGCTAATGGCTGGCTCTGGAGTTTGTCTGTGATACCTCCCACCTGTGGCACCAAAGATGCATGCAATTTCTGCTGTTTTGGAGCTGGGGGAGTACCTGGTAGTGACCTGTGGTCCCGATATCCATGGCAAAGAAAAGCACGATATCTCCCAGTATGACCCAAGCACACTCTGTGACCTGCTGGGAAGAGAGGGAGTTAGCCTTCGTGGTACAACAGTGAGTTCTCCGCCTGAATCTCAGAGGTGGTGCCTGTGCCTGCCTACAACCAGATGACCCAAATTACCAACAAAATCAGCTGCTGGAGGCAGATCTCTGCCGCTGCCCGGTGAAATATTGGAGTGGTCACTGGTATGCTGCTATAAGGTGTCTTCCTTCTTGGCTCAGGGATCTCAGGTGGCCACCCTCACCCTGCAGACAGTGACTGCCCCAGGGAAGTTTCCAATGGTCTCTCTCATCCATCCTCCACCAGTAGCTCTTTCCTAAATAATCTTCCTGTGCCTTTCCTCTAATTCTGCTCTTCTGTGTTTGGTGCTCTCTGATTTAGTGAGCTGTTCAGAGCACCAAAGTTCCTTATGCAAACTGTTGTACCTAGTTTTCCAAGACCTTTGATGCCAGAGGGAAAAAGCATGCTGCTCACTGGCAAGACTCAATTTTGAATCTGAACAGAAGATTTCAATGAGCCGCTCAAGAAGACAAAGTCAATTATTATAGTGAAATGTGCCAAGAGTTGGAGTTAGAAAACCAAAAGGGAAAGAACACACTCAGCATTTCTCAAGCTGAAAGAACTGAGGAAAAAATTTAAGCCTCTAATTGCAATATTGAAAGATTTCATGAGCAGTATGTTGAATGATGCAGGAAACATCAAAAGAAGATGGATGGAATACACAGAGTCACTATACCAAAAAGAACCGGTAGGCAATCATCCATTTCAGGAGATGGCATATGATCAAGAACCAATAGTATTAAAGGAAGAAGTCAAAGCTGCACTGAAGGAATTGGTGAAAAACAAGGCTCTAGGAATTGACAAATACCCATTGAGATGTTTCAACAAATGGATGCCCCGCTGGAGGCACTCACTTGGCTGTGCCAAGAGATTTGGAAGACAGCTACCTGGCCAACTGACAGGAAGAGATCCATATTTGTACACATTCCAAAGAAAGGTGATCCCACAGAATATGGAAATTATCAAACAATATCATTGATATCACACCCAAGTAAAATCTTACTGAAGATAATTAAAAAATGGTTGTAGCAGTGTACTGACAGTGAACTTCTAGAAATACAAGCTGGATTCAGAAGGGGACGTGGAGTGAGGGAAATCATAGCTGATATCAGATGAATCTTGGCTTAAAGCAAAGAATACTAGAAAGGCATTTACTTGTGTTTTATTGACTACACAAAGGCATTCGATTGTGTGGATCATAACAAATTTTGGATAACTTTGAGAAGTATTAGAATTCTAGAACACTTAATTGTACTCATGATGAACCTGCACATAGACCAGGAAGCTGTTGTTCAAACAGAACAAGGGGATACTGTGTGGTTGAAAATCAGAAAGGGAGTGCCTGTGTGCAACCAGATGACCCAAATTACCAACAAAATCAGCTGCTGGAGGCAGATCTCTGCCGCTGCCCGGTGGAATATTGGAGTGGTCACTGGTATGCTTGTATCTTTTGGTCACTGGTATGGGTTGTATCTTTTCATCATACTTATTCAATCTGTGTGCTGAGCAAATAATCTGAGAAACTGGATTATATGAAGATGAACATGGCATCGGGATTAGAGAAAGGCTTATTAACAACCTGCAATATGCAGATGATACAACTTTGTTGCTGAAAGTGAGGATGACTTAGAGAACTTACTGATGAAAATTAAAGACTATAGTCTGCACTATGGATTATATCTCAACATAAAGAAAACAAAAATCCTTACAAATGGACCAATAAGTAGCATCACAATAGATGGACAAAAGACTGAAGTTATCAAAGACTTTGTATTACTTGGTTCTATAATCAGCACCAATGGAAGCAGCAGTCAAGACATCAAAAGATGTATTGCATTGGGCAAACCTGCTGCAAAACACGTCTTTCGAGTAGTGAAGAGCAAAGATATCTTCTTGAAGACTAGGATGCACCTAAGCCAAGCCATGGTATTTTCAATCACCTCATATGCATGTGAGAGCTGGACAATGAACAAGGAAGACCAAAGAAGAGTTGATGCTTTTGAGTTGTGGTGCTGGCGAAGAATACTGAAAGTACCAAGGACTGCAAACAGGACTAACAGATCTGTCCTGGCAGAAGTGCAGCTGGAATGTTCCTTGGAAGTGAGAATGGTCAGACTTCGTCTCACCTACTTAGGTCATATTGTCAGAATGGACCATTCCCTGGAGAAGGATGTCATGCTTGGTAAAGTGGAGGGTCAATAAAAGACAGGAAGGCCCTCAATGAGATGGATAGACATGGTGGCTGCAGCAATGGGCTCAGTATAGTAGAGATAGTGCTGGTACAGGACCTGGCAGTGTTTTGTTCTGCTGTACATAAGGTTGTTATGAGTCAGACACAACTCGATGGCATATAACAACAACAACAACATCTTTAAATATTTTAAAACTGAATATATATGTATTACATTTTATTTTTAAATACTTCAATCGACTCACAAAGTTTCCCAAGTACTCAAGTAATTATTTTTTAACAGCTTTACTGAGATATAATTTACATACCATACAATTCACCCTTTCATAGTGTATATGTCAATGGCTTTTAGTATTGTTAGAGTTGTGCAGCTAACAACACAATCAATTTTAGAATATTTTCATCACCACAAGTAACTCTTGCAAATCTAATAAGCTAAATTTTGACATGAGATGAATATTGTTGTTGTTGTTGTTATTTGCCGTCGAGTCGGCCCCGACTCATAGCAACCCCTCCTTGGGTTTCCGAGGCAGTATCACTACGGAAGTAG
>NW_006921673.1:8070866-8076095 GCF_000298275.1 Orycteropus afer afer | reverse complement strand
TGGCGGTTCAAACCCACCAGTCACTCCTCGGAAGGAAGGTTGGGCAATCCTACTTCCGTAGTGATACTGCCTCAGAAACCCAAGGAGGGGTTGCTATGAGCCCGGGCCGACTCGACGGCAAATAACAACAACAACAACAACAACATATCAAGAGACCACCATCCATCTGTCAGTTTGTCATACTGTTGTGGATCGTGTGTTGCTATGAGGCCGGAAGCTGTGCCACCAGTATTTCAAATACCAGCAGGGTTACCCATGGTGGACAGGTTTCAATAGAGCTTCTAGACTAAAACCAGCTAGGAAGAAAAGCCTAAGTGATCTATTTCTGAAAACTAGCCAATGAAAACCTTATGGATCACAACAGAATATTATCCAATATAGTGCTAGAAGATGACCCTTCTACGTTGGAAGGCACTCAAAATATACAGTGGCCAAAACCATGGACTCAAGAATACCAACAATCGTGAAGATGATGCAGGAGCAGGCAACATTTCCTTCTTTTGTACATGAAGTTGCCCTGAATCAGAGCCCACATGGTAGCAACTAACAGCATATAAAGAGAATTGGCTATTGATGCCTTACTGGCAGCTGGAGGAGGGAAAGAGGAGTAGCCCAGAAGAGAAAGGGGCCCAAGCAAAAAGTCAGCAGGCAGAGCCTGGAAAAAAAGTTGTACAAGGAGAAATTACATATAGCGAAAGTAGTTAAGGAAATTTAGGACAGGAATGTCTAATATTCTGTGCTATAATTCCCCTATGTTGTCTCCCAAAACTCAGCATAAGTTTGACACTTTCATGTTTGAAATGTTAAAGTAAGACAATTGGGATAACCAAGAGTGATGTAAGGTCCCAGGAGACTGTAGAAACCGATCTCAGTATGAGCTGACGCAGAAGCAGCCTAGGCACTTACTCTTCTCCAAATACTCTGGACTGATTAGAGAGGCCTCTGGACTGCAGGGAGCTGGATGGGGCTTGAGCCACGTTAATCAGTTAAAGGAAAGGCAGAGTCCAGAAGGGTGGAGGTCTTGGGCAATGGCCAGGCAGCAGAGGCTGAGTTAAAGAAGGATGTGGCTACATACTTTTTAAGAAAAACTTTACTCAGGAGAAGAGATGATAAGTTGTTTCCTAACATTGTTCCTAGGAAGACCAAGTCACATAGCATCTCATTTGTGCTGAGATATAGAAATTTATAGTTACATTTAGCTACTCAGCATCCCAGCAGCTAGAGAAGAATTTTTAGATCCTCTTTTTCAACCAATGCTAACGAAAGAAGATGTTAGCCTCTTACAACAAATCTAAGAATAAGGGAAGAAATGAATCATTTTACCACTCCAGCACCAAATTCTCTTGAATTGTCTCAGTAGCTCTGAACATTTTGAATTTTGGTCTTTTTTAAGTAAGCAGAATGTTTAACTAGTTTTTTTCAGCTGGGTTATTTATCTTCATTATTCTGTAACTTAACTTTATTTACAGATTTTTAAATAGCGTTTTATGTAGGGTTATAGAGTCCCTGGGCTAACATGCTCTTAGCTGCTAACTGAACGGTTGGAGGTTCAAGTCCACACAGAGGCACTTTGGAAGAACGGCCTGACAATCTACTGCTGAACAATCAGCTATTCAAAAACCCTGTGGAACATAGTCCAAATCTGACACATGGGCGGTTGCCACGAGTCAGAGCTGACTCAATAACCAAAAAAGAAAAAAAACACCACATGTGGCCCCAAACACTGATCAGCTTGATAGTGGCTAATAGAAAAAAAAAAAGAAAACAGTTAAACTAAGCTACTTGCCATTATGAAGACTCAAAAATTGAGCCTTATTTCCCATTTTTAATAATGATTCATTAGCCTTTTAATCTAAATCACGATATTTTGGTTTGGCACTTTGAGTGAATATAAACAGATTTTTAAGAAATGGCAATAACTATACTTACTTTTATTTTCCCCTTTACCCAGACACTTTATTAGTAAAAGGATGTGAAAGAGGAAGGGTGTGGCGCTCTTCATGTCCTTGTGCCCTGATTGATGGCAGCTGGTTCACTCAAACCTCCATGGCCTGTCCTGACTCTCTTTGGCAAGTGCTCCCACCCAGAAGGGGATCCACTCCCCACAAGGCATTAGTGAAGGCTTGGTGACAGGAGGTGAAAAAATGTGAATAAGCAGTTAGAAAGTCTTGCATTTAACCTCAGCAAACAGTTACATTTACAACTTAAACCTTGGTGACATGTTATAGCTTTCTAGGTACAGGATTCCTGCTATTGACAGACATGACACAAGTCCACATACTATGTGCATAGCTCCACAACTGCTGTGGAGATAAGGGATATGGATGACAATTATTGAAAAGGAACATATTTTTCTGCCTGAGAGAGATGAAATAAATGTTCATGCAAGATTAAGAATTATAATAACAAATTTGATTGCTTTTTCCTGTTGTGAAGGAACACAGCATCTTCTGCACTGCTATACCTCGTATGAATAAACCTTTCCCCATGGACCATAGAGAGTCTTCTGGGCCTCTGAATAGACCATTTCAGCTGCACAGTGAAAATCCACAATGTGGCATTTCTTGCAAAGACAAGAGATTCATTTTGATATTGCATCTCAACTTTCATGTAAAATTTGCCACCCACCCACCCCACCCCTTTTTTTTAACACAGTGGTTAAATAATTAACTTTCTACTTAAGGATATTCTGGGTTTTTTTTTTCCCCACCCCACCTCCATCTTTATGTTAGGAGCTCTGGTGGTGTAGTGCTTAAGGCATTTGACTACTAACCAGAAGGCTGGCAGTTCAAACCCACCAGCCACTCCTCAGAAGGAAGACTGGGCAATCTACTTCCACAAGGATACTGCCTCAGAAACCCAAGGAGAGGTTGTTATGAGTTAGGACTAACTTCATGGCAGTGAGTTTGGGTTTTTTATTTTATTTTTTATCTTTAGGTTATCCTGAAATAGATGTGAAACCAAGTAAGTTAATATGGCAAAACATTAAGTTTTCCTCCAAACACAGCTTCAGAAAAGACATGTCATTATTTAGGTCTCTGCTCTGGAACCACAGGAACCCTAGTAGTACAGTGATTAAGTGCTTGGCCCTGAACTGAAAGCTCAGCAGTTTGAATCCACCAGCAGCTCTGAGGGCTAAAGATGTGTGAGTTTGCTTCCATAAAGATTTTATAGCCTTACAGCAGTTCTACTCTACTCAACAGAGTCACTCAAAAAAAAAAAAAACTCACTGCCATGGAGTCGGATCCAACTCATAGCAACCCCTCCTTGAGTTTCTGAGGTAGTATCACTGTGGAAGTAGATTGCTTCCTTCTGAGGAGTGGTTGGTGGGTATGAACTGCCAGCCTTGTGGTTAGCAGTCAAACGCCTTAGGCACTACGTCAATGATCACAGATTTTTACGGGCTACAGAACCACAGGCTCAAATGCAGTGTATAAGCAAATAACCAAGGGAGTGAATCTAGCTGGATGGACGGACAGGAATTATTAGAGAAGTTTGAGGAAAACTCTTGCCCAATTTAAAAGTAGACCACATTCAGCTCCAGGCAGTTTCACCATGCAGGAATGTGGACTCAGCATTTGCCGAATAGTCTGACTTTGATTGAGAGGAACACAAAATGTAGGGTTTTTTTTTTTTAATGTATAATCCCCCAATTTTTAAATAGTGACTATAAACGTAAAAGGATTTTAAATATTATCCTGGCTGAAGCCCACTTCAGCCCCCAGCCTTATGACATTTCCAGGAGAGAATATGCAGGGTGCTTCTAGAGTCTGAGAGGAGGGAAGAAATGAGGAACATAGCACAGATTGTGAGAGGACCCTCAACAAGCTCTCCGCCCTTCTTTTGGGTAGACTGCTTGGAAAGGGGCTGCAGTCTGAAACTGCATACTCAACCTCTGTGCAACTACATGGAGCCATGTAATTAGTCCTGCAAATGGAATATGACCAATGGAAATGAAGTGTTTCAGTGTTGTTGTTGTTATTTGCCGTCAAGTCATTCAGTGTTAGAGTGGCAGATATCTGGGGCCTTTGCCAAGTTTTCATACCCTTCCAGAACAACCTTGGAAGCACATGCTGACTTTGCCAACTTAAGATGTCAGATTTAATTTGATAAGGAAAAGAACGTGGACTGTGAGGACAATTAACCAATCAAAACCAAACTCACTGCCATGGAGTCAGATCCGACTCATGGCGACCCCTCTTTCGGTTTCCGAGGCGATATCTCTACAAAGTAGATTGCCCAACCTTCCTTCCAAGGAGTGGCTGATGGGTTTGAACCACCAGCCTTCTGGTTAGCAGTCAAATGCCTTAGGCACTGCACCACCAGAGCTCCCAAGGACAATTAAAAGACATTCATATGTGAGACACTTTTCCCTGACCCTGATCTAAAAAGAGAGAAAATTGCCTTATATTCAAAATACATATACCAGTGCATAGCTCCAACCTCCTCTCCTCAACCTTGAGGAGTACGGAAGGAGTAGAAAAACATGAGTTAGGGTCAAACTCCAAGCTCCATTTGGGAAGTATCAGACATTAAAACAGTGAGTGGAAGGCAGCAGTTATCTGTTGGCTGAGAACCTCTAGGAAGATGTTGCTATCCTTTCTTCATTTTCCACAAGAAGTCCACTTTGAAGCACATATATTGATAGCTATGGCTTTCATTTATCACTCCTTTTTCCCACTAGAAAAGTTGTAGGAAAATGACTACTAAGTAAAATTTGCAAATAATTTGTAATTATTTATAAAATAGTACTATCAATCTTACCATTGTTGTTGTTGTTGTTGTTATGTGCCGTCGAGTCAGCCCTGACTCGTAGCGACCCCTCCTTGGGTTTCCGAGGCAGTATCACTACAGAAGTAGGATTGCCCAACCTTACTTTCGAGGAGTGGCTGGTGGGTTTGAACCACCAGCCTTCTGGTTAGCAGTCAAGTGCCTGAGGCACTATGCTACCATACAATTCTAATTGAATAACCTTATCAGTCATAATTTTACTTCTAATATCTAATTGGTTACAGAAGTTAATGGAGAAATGACAGTATTAGAAATGCAACATATTCCCTAGATATTGCAAAAGGAAGTATCTTTCTTTGGTCTTATAACTTGACCTTTGGGCTCTTTCAAAATTTTTATTACTGCCTTGATGTAAACCTCCAGGCCTTGTGATTCTTAGATGAATACATATTAACTTGATTTTGCCTGCTTTTTTAGTATTTATTACTACTAATGTGA
>NW_006921673.1:8069124-8070026 GCF_000298275.1 Orycteropus afer afer | reverse complement strand
TATATCATCATGTGTGTTAATGGTCAGTTGTTGTTGGCTGTTGTTGCTTCTCTGTCTAAAGGACTCCCTTTAGCATCTCTTGTAAGGTTGGTCTGGGTTTAGCAAATTCCCTTAATTTCTGCTTATCTGGTAATGTCCTAATTTCACCATCATATTTGAGGAACAATTTTGCTGGGTACATAATTCTTGGTAGGAAATTTTTCTCTTTCAGGGTTTTACATATACCATCCCACTGTCTTCTCGACTGTATGGTTTCTGCCGAGAAATCCGAGCCTAGTCTTATTGGTTGCCCCTTGTAGGTAACTTTTCATTTTTCCCACACTGCTCTCATGATTCTTCCTTTGTCTTTGGTTTTGGTGAGTTTGATGATGATATGTCTTGATGATTTTCTTTCAGGGTCTATCCTGTTTGGGGTTTGTTAGACTTCCTGAATGGATATATTCTCATCTTTCATCATATCGGGGAAGTTCTCTTCCAACAAATCTTGGACAATTTTGTCAGTGGTTTTATTTTTCTCTTCCTGTTCTGGAATTCCAATGACATATAGGTTATTCCTTTTAATGGTATCCCACATGAACATTAGGGTTTCTTCATTTTGTTTTGATCTATTTTCTGATTGATCCCTTTCGAAAGAAGTATTCAGGTATTTGTCTTCAATCTCATTAATTCTGTCTTCCATTGCATCAGTTCTACTCCTTTGCCCTTTCAATGTGTGATCTATTCCTGATAATTTAGTATTAATCTTCTGGATTTCTATCTGTAGATTTAGAATCATTTCTAATTTCTCCTTTATTTTGTCATTTTGTCCTTATATTTTCTTCCAAAATTCTTCTAGGGTTTTGTCTGTGTTTTCCTTGATCTGTCTCTCAATCCTTTGAAGATACCTAAATATAATTCTTTTG
>NW_006921673.1:8052087-8068459 GCF_000298275.1 Orycteropus afer afer | reverse complement strand
GTTTAGGTTTTTCCACTAGTTGGTGCCTAATCCACTTCTGTATAGTTCCTTTCAAAGCTCAGGGCTCCAGGATTATCTTCTGTATCTCTGTCAATTGCTTTTTCTTTTCTTTGCTGAAAAGGGGCTGTGTTGCTTGTCTGCCTATTCCTCCATCTTACCGGAAGTCTATTATAAATTTCTTAAGGGCAAGAACTATATATTGCATTTATTGGATTATACCAAGTACCTCATACATATTGCTAGTTGCTATGTCCAGTAAGCTCCAACTCATGGCAAACTTACTTATCCCATAAGGAAATACTGTCCAGTAAGCTATCCTCAAAATCTTTGGTATGTTTGAGCCCATTGTTGCAGCCACAATGTCAATCCATGGTACACAGAGTAGCCATTTACATTTGATTACATCTATATCATTTACAATTAATTTCATGTAAACATAATAATGATTTATCATTATGTCTTCCACTTTTCTACAAGCCAAAAATAAAACTTTGTCAGGTAATAAACAAGGTCATGTAGTTAAGGGTTGATGTATATAAACAGAAACTGATTCTACCTATTGCATCAATATCTGTTGGTTGATTTTGAGAATTTATTGTTGCATTCGATAAATCTAATGATATTAAAGAATTATATTGCTCAAATCTTTTAGCCTTATGAAGATTTATCTAACATTTTACACTTGAAAACTAGTCATTATAAAGTCAAATAAACAAGTAATGTAGATATTATCTATGAAAGAATTCACATAGCATACAGGTTATACAAGTAGAGGGTGAATACATTTTATTGGTACAGACTGTCCTCACTCAGCTGGAAATTTTCCTTTGTCACTTAAACATTAACTTGAATAGACTGAGTTTTGTATACAAGTAAACATTTTCATCTTCATTTGTGATGCAAGTCAAGAATATTGTGTCTCATGAGTCACTGCACTGTTCTCAATATTTTTTAATAGACTCCCTGGTCAACACTGATCAACAATGGCTTCTGTTTCTGGTGTAACTCTTCTTTGATCTGATATGTATCATGTTTTTGCTCTCCTTTGCAGGTCTGACTTTCAAAGTGTATGCCCCATGGGTTATTTTCAATGGCTTCTGTTTCTGATATAACTCTTCTTTGATCTGATATGTATCATGTTTTTGCTCTCCTTTGCAGGTCTGACTTTCAAAGTGTATGCCCCATGGGTTATTTCCTAATGGGCCTTCTATTTAGACACAGCCTGATGATGTATTTAGCAAAATGTCCCTGAATATTTGGAGGGATGCAAGGCAGAAAGGTAAGTACGAAGCTAATGGAAGGGCAGGGATGGGAGAGTCTGATCAGATAAATTCAGAAATTAGATAAGAGGTGCAGCTTCAGGGTTTTGCAATGGAAGTGGGAGAAGGTCATAGGGTAAAGCCAGTTGAAAAACAACCTGTGTGGAATAGATAAATCAGGCCCAGAGTCCTGAAAATGTCTGGCAGGAATAACACAAAACAGTGGCTAGAAGGGTCTCATGATGAGTTTCCTCAATAGGGAAAAGTGAAGGAGGAACACTGGGCAAATAGGGGCTAAGCAATCCTCCCTGCCCTCTCGCCAGAAGTACTTATGGGCCTAATACCATGTCTGACAGTCAACAACACACCCTATGTGCTGAGGGCTTCCACTTCCCAGTGAGAAGGGACTGAAGCAATTTTGCAAATTCCTTATTAGCAGGGAGAGGTCTAAATGCCTAATCACCCTTGTTTACTGAGGAAGGACAAAGTAATCTGTAAATGACATGTTCTTAGAACGAATGGGAGGGAATTAGAAGTGGGAATTGGTATTTCTTACACTAGTGCTTAAAACTATCCCCGCCTCCTTTCCTTCCAGTCTATTCCAACTAATAGTGACCCTATATAGGACAGGGTAGAATGGCCCCATAGGGTTTTCAAGAATGTAAATCTTTAGAAAAGCAAACTGCCTCATCTTTCTGCTGCAGAGCTGCTGGCGGGTTCAAACTCCCAACATTTTTGTCAGCAGCCAAGTGCTTTAAACATGATGCCACTAAAGCTCCTTTTCACTAATGCTTAATTGAGTAAAAATACATAGTATGCTTTTCCATACAGTTAGGATCTTAACACAAATTTATTAAAATTATGAAGCATTATTTTAAAATAAAATGATTTTTAAAAGTTATACATGAATACAACAATATGTAAAGATGGTAAATAAACTCCGAGATACATTTGATGCTTCACTCACTATACATTCCTAAATAATGCTTACTTTAAAATCCAATTTAATCTCTAGGTTTGAGTAGGACACACTTTTTTTTTAAGATTATTCATAACTTCCAGTCTCTTGATTAGGTTTATCCATAAAATTCCATTCAAGTTGCTGCCATGTTTTCTTCTGACTTTGCCTATGGCAAGGGAGATCTGACTACTTCATTTTCAGTTACCAAGTAAGTGCTTCAAATCATCCTCACTTGCAGCAAGCAAAGTTGTGTCATCTGCGTATGGCAGGTTGTTAATGAGTCTTTCTCCAATCCTGATGCAACATTCTTCTCCGTATACTCCAGCTTCTCCTTATTTGCTCAGCAGACAGACTGACTAAGTATGGTGAAAGAATACAACCCTGATGCACTCCTTTCCTGATTTTAAACCATACAGTGTCCTCCTGTTCTGTTTGAATAACAGATTCCTGGTTTATGTACAAGTTCCTCATGAGTACAATTAAGTATTCTGGAATTCCCATTCTTCTCAGTGTTATCCATAATTTGTTATGATCCACACAATCAAATGCTTTTGTTTAGTCAATAAAACACAATTAAACACCTTTCTGGTATTCTTTGCTTTGATCCAATATCCATCTGACATCAGTAATGACATCCCTCATTCCATGTCCTCTTCTGAATCCAACTTGCATTTCTGGAAGTTCTCTGTCAATATACTGCTGCAACCAGTTTTGAATTATCTTCAGTAAGATTTTACTTGTGTATGATATGAATGATATTGTTTGATGATTTCCACATTCTGTGGAATCACCTTTCTTTGTAGTAGGTACAAGTATGGATCTCTTCCAGTTGGTTGGTCAGATAGCTGTCTTCCAAATCTCTTGGCATAGCCAAGTGAGTGTCTCTAGTGTGGCACCCATTTTTTTAAACATCTCAATGGGTATTCCATCAATTCCTGGAGCCTTGTTTTTCACCAATTCCTTGAGTTCAGCTTCAACTTCTTCCTTCAGTACCAAAGGTTCTTGATCATATGCCACACCTGAAATGGATGAATTTCAAGCAATTCTTTTTGGTACAGTGACTCTGTGCATTCCTTCCATCTTCTCTTGATGTTTCCTGCATCATTCAATGTATTGTCCACAGAATCTTTCAATATTGCAACTCAAGGCTTAAATTTTTTCTTCAGTTCTTTCAGCTTGAGAAATGCCAAGCATGTTCTTCCCTTTTTGTTTTCTAACTCCAGGCCTTTGCATGTTTCATTATAATAATTGACTTTGTCTTCCCGAGCTGCTCTTTGAAATCTTCTATCCAGCTGTTTTATCTTATTATTTCTTCCATTTGCTTTAGCTACTATCTGTTCAAGGGCAAGTTTCAGAGTCTCTTCTGACATCCATTTTGATCTTTTCTTCCTTTCCTTTCTTTTTAATGTCCTTTTGCTTTCTTCATGGATGATGTACATGATGTCATCCTACAATTCCTCTGGTTTTCAGTCATTGGTTGTTCTGATTACCTAGTGCCACTCTGATAGGAATATACCACAAATGGGATGGCTTGAACAAACAGGAGTTCATTCTTTTACAGTTTGGAGGCTTTAAGTCCAAGTTCAAAGTGCCTGGCTCTAGGGGCTGGGTGAAAGCCCCTCAGCCTTGGGCTTCAGCTCTGCCTTCTGCTCCCGGCCCACTGAAGCTAGAGGCTTTTCTTCACTCAGACAGCTGCTAGCTGCTGAGACTGACAAGCCCAAGGTTGACAAATAAAAAGGCACAGTCCCGATGTTACCAAACCACATGGCAGGCCATTAATTCAAGTCCATTGAAAGTCCCAAGGTTGGCAGATCATGGCAGACTGCTGAACAACGACATGGCTACATGCAGCGTCTGAGCATGCCATAAGCTAGAGACCATTCCTCAAGGCTTCTCCTTATATACAGGAAGCATACCATATCCCTAAGGCAGCTACTCAGCTGCTCACAGTAGATTCCACCATGTAGTTGATTACCAGTCTCATCATGGGGAATACTACCACCAGCTGCCCAGCCACTCAACCAGGCCCAGCCAAGTTGGCACACATTGAGTGTTCAATGCATCGAATCTATTCTTCAGATGGTCTCTAAATTCAGGAGGGATATAATCAAGGTCATATTTTGGCTCTTGTGGGCTTAATTGTCTTCCACCTCAACTTGAATGTGCGTATGAGCAGTTGGAGGTCCCAAAAATCTGTTCCACAACCAGCTCCTCACCTCATTTTTACTGAAGATATTGAACCTCTCCATTGTCTCTTGCTGCACATGTAGTCAATCTGACTCCTGTGTACTCTATCTGGTGAAGTCCACATGAATAGCCATCATTTACGTTGTTGGAAAAAAAAAGGTACTTGCAATGAATAAGTCATTGGCCTTGCAAAATTCTATCATGCGATCTCTAGCATTATTTCTATCACCAAAGCCATATTTTCCAACTACCAGTGATTTTTCTTTGTTTCCAACTTTTGCATTCCAATCACCAGTGATAATCAGCATATCTTGATGGCATGTTCAGTCAATTTCAGACTGCAGAAGTTGGTAAAAATCTTCAATTTCCTCATCTTTGGCTTTGGTGTTTGGCGCATAAATTTGAATAATAGTAGTATTAACTGGCCTTCCTTGTAGGTATATGGGTATTATCCTATTACTGACAGCATTGTACTTCAAGATAGCCCTTGAAACATTCTTTGTGGTGATGAATGCCACTCCATTCCTCTTCAATTTGTCATTCCTGGTATAGTAGATCATATGGTTATCTGATTCAAAATGCCAAAACAGGTCCATTTCAGCTCACTAATGCCTAGGACATCAATTTTTATGCACTTCATTTCATTTTGGACAACTTCCAATTCTCCTTGATTCATACTGCATACATTTCATGTTCCCATTATTAATGAATATTTGTAACTGTTTCTTCCCATTTTTAGTTGTGACACATCAGCAGATGGAGGTCCCAAAAGCTTAACTTTATCCACATCATGAGGTCAGCTTTACTCTTAGGAGACAGTACTTTCCCAGTCGTATTTTCAGTGCCTTCTGACCTAAGGGGCTCATCTTCCGGCACTATATCAGACAATGCTTCAGGGCTATTCATAAAGTGTCCCAGTAATATATCAGCCAGTGTTTCACTGCTGTTCATAAGGTTCTCGCTGGCCAATTCTTTGAGAAGTGGATGGTCCTTTCCTTCTTCTGAGGCTGTCTTAGTCTGGAAGCTCCACTGAAACCTGTCCACCATGATAGCCCTGTTGGCATTTGAAACACCAGTGCCAAGGCCTCCAGCCTCACAGCAACATGCAAGCCACCACAGTATGACAAACTGACAGACAAGTTTGTCTCTCTTAGCTGTTCCAAATGGCTCCACTCACTTCCTGGCCTCCCTAGCTGTTCCGGCCCACCACTGGCTCCCACTTCCTTTACCTGACCTCCTCTAGCTGTTCTGGCCCCTGCCAGTTCCTGCTTCCTTTCTTGCCCCCCCTCAAAGTTCCAGTATGGTTATATTTTTCCTTTTATATCTTTACCTAAAAGTGTTTGTGTTATACATGCAGACATTATATTATTTGCTATATAAATATTAACAATTGTTGTATAGTAATCCTAGAGTCCAACTCATAGTTACCCTATAGCACAAGATAGAACTGCCTCATAGGATTTCTAAGGCTATAAATCATTACTGAGGTAAACTGCCTCATTTTTCTCCTGTGGAGTGGCTGATGGGTTTCAACTGCTGACCATTTGGTTACCAGCCCAATTCTCTAACCACAGCACCACTAAAGCACTCATAATAATACCATAGAAATAAGATATTATTATATTTTGCTTGAATAATTTATTTTAGAAGGATCAGCACAAGGCTGGTCCCTATGAGATGGAGGTTAAAGATGTCCCAGATGTCCAACTTTTCCAAACTGCTGTGCCAATTCATCATCTCTAACATCAACTCCTCTTCCTCCCCTCCGTACTCTCCCTCCTTAGAGTTCTGTATTTTGCTGTAACGTTTCACAGAACTCAAAAAATGCCAAGTTCACGTGGTGGTGGAGACTAGGAGGCTGGCAAGTCCCAAGTCCATGGGTAGATCTGGAGTATTCCCCCCACTTACGCAGTGGCAGGGGCTGGTGAATGCAAATCAGCAGATCAGATGACCAGCTGCTGTCTCAAGTCCAGGGTGAGATGATAATGAACCAAACGCAGAACTGGGGCAAAAGAGAAAACTTTCCCGGAACATTCACATATATATCCTCAAGGAAACTAAGGCTGGTGACTTGAGTCACACCCTCCAGCAAGACTAGACTCAAGATACATCCCACCCTAAATGGGCATACAAAAAAACAAAACCAAAGTCACTGCCTTCAAGTCAATTCCGACTCATAGCAACCCCTTTTGGGTTTCCAAGGTAGTAAATCTTTTTCTTAGGAGAGAAAATAACTGGGAATTTTATACAACCCCATAGAAAACACCACCCATGGCCTTCAACTTCATACAGAAATTCAGACACAGCAGCACTCTAGGGGAGCTCTGGTAGTGTAGTACCCAAGACATTTGCTAACCAGAAGGCTGGCAGTTCAAACCCACCAGCCACTCCTTGGAAGGAAGGTTGGGCAATCTACTTCCATAGAGATACCGAAAAACAACCGAACAGAACTCACTGCCCTCCAGTCAGATCCAACTCATAGCAACCCCTCCTTAGGTTTCTGAGGTGGTATCACTACCGGAAGAAGATCAACCAACCTTCCTTCTGAGGAGTGGCTAGTGGGGTTGAACCTCCAGCCTTCTGGTTAGCAGTCAAGTGCCTTAGGCACTACGCCACCAGAGCTCCCTATAAGCACCTCAGAAACCCAAGGAGAGGTCACTGTGAAACGAATCAACTCAATGGCAGTGGGTTTGGTTATGTTTTTTTGCAGCACTTTAGACTATACACAAATTTCTCAAAGTAAACCAAAATAAAAAGACTACATTTTTTCAAAGAGATCACTGAGATTTTAATTTCGAGTATATTCAGCTTATAGTTTTTTGAACTTGAATCCTAAAGCAGCATCCTGGTAGGGAAGAAATCCAGGCTTATTTATCAAGGATGTTGTGAATTAAGTTGAAACTTTGGTTTTCCAATGTCAAATAATATTCTTCTGGGATTCCTCATAACAACCATATGTAACCTGGTTTCGTTTTTTCTGAACTTAATTCATTTTGCCAGCTAGAGACCCAGTCCCTTATTTTAAAATGCACTAGATTTTTACTTTTCTTTGTAAGTTGAAAAGCATTTTGAAGTGGCTATTAATTTTTTTAAATTGCATTTGGTCAGGTAATGTTAACTAGGAGCTTCACTTCTCTCTGTGAAATTTCAAAAACATGTCAGGAACTATTACCTCCCTTTGTTTGTTGTTATGAGCCGTCGAGTTGGACCCGACTCATAATGACCCCTCCTTGGGTTTCCGAGGCGGTATCAGTACGGAAGTTGATTGCCCAACCTTCCTTCCTAGGAGTAGCTGGTGGGTTTGAACCACCAGCCTTCTGGTTAGCAGTCAAATGCCTTAGGCACTACGCTACTAGAGCTCCTCCTTTGCAAATTAGCATTACTTATTTTTTGCAAGATTTGGTGATTCCCACCTCGGCAAACAACAACAACAACAACAACAACCTAAAGGTGCAGGAGCTCCATTAGCATAGTGCCTAAGGCACTTGACTGCTAACCAGAAGGCTGGAGGTTCAAACCCATCAGCCACTCCTTGGAAGGAAGATGGGGCAATCCACTTCCATAGTGATACTGCCTTGGAAACCCAAGGAGGGGTCTCTATGAGTTGGGTTGGACTCGATGGCACATAACAACAACACAACAACACCTAAAGGTGCACTACAAATAAGAATGGACCACTTTTCTCAATTTCTTTGAGGCAAAAAGCAGTGTACAGCACTATTTTCAGTTTTCTCTGAGTCACAAAAATCTAGAGAGGAATGTTGTGGGATTTGAACAGTGTCTTGCCTGGACCAATGTGTACCATTTTTGTGCGAGAATTTGCTTGTGGGTGGCAGGCGGCCTAGTGATCTGGCCTGTCTCACAACCACTTTACCATGTTGTGGGAGTCTTTGAAACTTATAGTGAGCACCCGCAATGACCTTAGTGGCTTTTACTGGTCAACCCATGCCCAAACTTTGCAACTTATAGGTACCCAGAGTTCTTTGAAAGTAGAATTACCTCCATAGCTGTTAAAGCTTTGAGTAGTAGAATTATCAAAATTGTGAACCAGTCTTAAGACAAATAAAGAGAAAATAGATCTAGACCAAAATGAAAGGGAAAGTAATCCTCAGTAATGTTCAGAGAACTTTACACAATGACAGCAGAGTTTGGATCCAAGAGGGGGCTCACCTGAGATGACTTCCTAGCAGGTCCAGGGAAGCAGTGAGCCAAAAGGCTCCTGCTGGTTCCAGGGCCCAAGTTCCCTAGCCTCCTAGATTGAGCTCCAGTGGCTCTCCTTTAAGATCCTGCTCTGACACCAAGAACTATTCTAGAGCAAAATAGTAGAGTCTGGTTGAAATCAAAAGTAAAGAGCTTTTACTGAGATGCAAGACAATTTCCAAATTAGGAATCACAAGGTCCAGAGAATTCTGAACTAAGTGATCTGAGGAGGAGACGGTCACAAAGTTTACATAAGAAAATACAAATAAATTCAGTAAAAATTCAGTGATTAATTGACATTTAGGTAATAGTTACAAAGTTGGGTAAGTGTACAGCTGATTGGTAGGAGATCATACATGTTTCTAAAGTTTTCTTTCTGCTTTTTAAGTTATAAAGTAATCATTAAATTTGTACATGTGGCCTCAAAACAAGGAGACCCTCTTTGTGTGACTACAGGGAGGACATGTGTGATTCTAAAGTTTATTTTGAGTGAATATCTGTTCTGAAAATTGTTTTAGCCTTGCTTTCCTAAGCAGCAAGCAAAACCCATAAGCAAGCAAAAAATTACTTTGTTCTCTGAAATTGTTTATCAAGTAATTTTCTCAGGGTACAGTGCAGTGTACAGTGGAGTGTAAAGAAATGATAGACTATATTCCTGACGCAGAGTCATGTCAGGAGTCTTAAGTTAATTTGGGGTGCTCTTAGTAAGTAGTAAAGGGAGGACATGCCATAAGACATGCCATAAGACATAGTATATTTTCTAGAGGAGGCCAAGCAATTAATCTTTGAGCTTCCTAGAAGCCAGCACCAAGACAAACTCAATTAATTACTGACTCATAAGATAAAAACAGCTCAGTTTATTAGATTAGATTACGTTTATTCCTATGTTTCAGTTTTGGGCATCATTTGCCCAAAGTCCCATGGCTAATATTTGGCAAAATTGAGAATGGAACCCAGGTCTTACATATCCAAACATATTCATTTTATTCAGCTGTTCAAAAGGGAATGGGATGAAATCATGGAGGAAATGTCATTCGAGTTTGACTAGAAGAAAGGGTGTAATTACAGCTATGAGGGTAAGGAAGAGAAAAGGCATCCTAAGCAGAGAAACGGCATGAGCAAAAACACAACAGAAAACCAAGATCAGTAAACAGTAAGCTGTTAATTTAGACTTATAGTTCTGGGTCTCCATCTTATGAGAAATGTAAACACTTCTTGTCCTTTGTTTTAATGCATTAAATTTTTTTCATTAAAATTTGGTTCTAAACATGATAAACCCAAAACCAAACTCACTGGCACCAAGTTAATTCCAACTCACAGCTACCCACATTGAGTTTCCAAAGTGGTAAATCTTTATAAAAGTAGATTGTCCCGTCCCATCTTTCTTCCATGGAGCAGCTGGTAGGTTTAAACCTCCAGCCTTCTGGTTGACAGTCAAATGCTTTAACCACTACACAACCAAAGCTTCTTTAGATATTGACTTAGGGGGAAAAAAGTTTAAATTTTATATAAACTCTACCAAGTGGGTGGAATTTTCCTCTGATGCTACTTTGTTAACACATTGTTTTCTAAATTATTATGTTGTGCAAATGTATGCAAATTTTCTATTACTAGAAAGAAATATGTTATGTTCTATATGTACATTGTTCTTATTTCTTGAGCCCTGTTCTGACCAGCAGTTAACATCTACATCACAAATTAAGTTTCTTAGTAATCTCAGAGGTCTTTTGAGAATGAATTCATCTAGTAATGGTACTTTGAAAGAAAATATAATTTTCATTCAAGTGTCATCACATTCACAGATTTTAGAGTTGATTTCAGTGTGATATAAAAACAGTAAGATTTGAGATTCCCTCATTAGCCTAGCTTTAAATAGATCATATATAAATTGGCTTGAAATACTGAGCTCTTTCATGGTCTGCTGAAAACTCTTCTACTATTACTCCCACTCTTTTTAATACTTTGTGAAGTGGGAAGAATAGAGTAAGCAGGAAGCAAAATGTGCCTTTTTAATCGATGAGACCATTCTGTCTCATCCATCCAGAATTTAAGGACTGAAATTCTTTAATTTGGCTATGTTCATCATCTCATCTAATCTTCCCAAAAACACATTGAGGAAATTATTATCGCCTTCCTCTTACTGACAAGGAAATTGAGGTACAAAGATATTAAGAAACTTAGAAACAGAGCCTGCACATGTCACACTACAAAATATTATCAGAGAGGAGCCTCAATTAATCTGTATTCATGGATTGTGTACCTACCGCCCCCAAACTATGGGATCTACTGCATACATCCTCCTTTCCAGAGGATAAAATCCGACTGTGACTGCTCATAGTATTTACCTTTCAACAACAGTAGCTATGAAAAAGAAAAGAAGCTATGATAAAGAAAAGGTGGTGTGGTGGTTAAGCATCCAGATGCTACCAGCCCGCTCTGTGGAAGCAAGATGTGGCAATCTGCTTCCTTAAAAATTGGAAACTCTATGGGGAATTTCTACTTTGTCTTAGAGGGTTACTGTGAGTTGGCGTCGACTCAACAGCAACAGGTTTGATATTTGGAGAAGAGATATGATAAAGAAGATGAATCCTGATTCTCCAAAGGTGATTTGTGGTTGTATTATTTAGGATTAGGTTTGACTGTATGTCCCAGAAATCACCAAGCAATAGCGGCTTAAACAAGAAGCCTAGATTAGGTATCCCTGAGCCAATGAGGCAGACTGTCAGAGACAGGGACTGGAGCTTCTTCTACCTTATTGGTAGACCGCTCCCAAGTTCACCTGGTCCTAAATGGTTGCTGGAGCTCCAGCAATTACCTGTGAATTGTAGCCTAACAACAACAATAACAGAGAGAGTAAATAGAGAAAAAGCATGCCCCTCCCTTTTAAGAATATTTCCCAGATTTGGTATATACTACTTCTCTTTACACATTAAATGGGTGGTGAGAACTTAGTGACATGATTACCCCTGGAAAAGTGAGGCCAGGAAAAGCTGTCTTTATTCTGGGTAGTCATGACCTCGCTTAAATCTGAGTGCTTATTATTAAGGAAGGATGGGAGTGAAGATGGATTTAGGGGTTATTGGCAGATTCTGCCACAGAAGGGGAAAATGAATTCATGTTGGGGAAAACTAGAGCATGATTTGGGGACCCAGAGAAAATTAAGAGCAGAGCCCACAGAGGCAGACTACTGTTGCTACACAGAGGCCAGATCTTTCCATATTTAGAAAAGACAGAAATCTCAACTTTTCCATGAAATTTCCTATTTTTTTTCAATTTTGTCAACTAATTAAAAACAAAACAAAAAAAAATTAATGGTGTAGAACAACTCAAACCCATCTGTGTTGAGCCCCTGCAGGCTCTCTTTGATCTAAAAGAATTGGCCTTATTTCTTTTTTAGATTCATTATTTTCAGTCAAACAACACATATTGTTGAGCACTACAATGTGTAAGGTTTCATGTCAAAGGTGAGTAAGACTGAAAGATATAATCTTTCATTGGAACAAGAAAGTCTCTGATGTAAGAGACAGGGTACACAACAAAATTTGGAAAAAAGATGCTGTAGTAACGATTTTTTAGCTTTGCTGTATAGGCAGTCCCTGACTTACAATGGAGTTCTGTTCTGACAATTCTGTCATAAGTTTGTTCTGACTAAATTGAGTAGCTCTCTCTCTTTTTTTTTTCTTCCATTTTCATTAGTACTACCTTTTATTATCAGTATCTTTATATAAGAATGACAACATTATCAAATTAGGTGCTGCAACATTGTATGAAGTTCATATTACTAATAATAAAATGTATATATATTGAAAAAACACCTGACATGGTCCAAAGTGTGGTTCATCACAACTCAAACAGGTTGTTAAATTGGGGACTACCTCTATTTTGTTTTGTTTTTAGTCCTGTTTCTTTAGCTGACCTCCAACACTGTATTTTATTTCCTTATATCTTTCCTCAGTGTGTAATAGTTTCCATTCCCATTTCTCAGGTAATAACTGTCAAAATTCTGTATTCATAGATGAATCTCTCTAAAATATCAAATACTCTTTCTTATTTCTTTGCTAAGGTTTTACAGAAAAATTACTTTAAACCTTTCTTTACTTGTGCCAGTCCTTTTAAGTTAACTGTATGCATACACATGCTATAATGTATGTCTGAACTTTAATGTCCTCAAAATGATGTGTGATGGTATAAAGATTATTACGTGTCTACAATATTCACCGCTGCTTCCCTCAGAGATGTAAGAACTGTGGGTCATTTCTCCTGGGAAAAGCAGTGACAGTGGAACACAAACTGCTCTTCCCATGCCCTAGGGATATGAGACGCTTGAGCCTCTGGTGCCATAATAACTAGCAGACTGGAGTCAAGACCAGCTGCATAATTTGTGGGGCCAAGTGCAAAATGTGTGGCCCCTTGTTCAAAAACTATGAATTTCAAGATGACTGCAGCAGAGCATTAAATCAAACATGGAGCCTTTCTAAGTGCAGGACCCTGCATAACTGCACAGGTTATAAACCTTTGAATCCAGCCAAAGGTTTAGTAGTGCACTTATGGACACTTCTAGAAGGAGAGGTGAGGAGCAAGTGGGCAGCAGGAAAATATGGCTTAGAGTGCCATGTCTCAAAATACAAGGTGAAGTGGATTGTCTTGTTTTTAAGGGTTGAAAGAGGCACAGGAGCACTTTTCAGTATGAGAAAAAAATAGAGGGGAAACAATAAGGGTTTTTTGTTTGTTTGCTTAATTTGCTGTGCTCTGCATGTCCCTTTTATGGTGCTGAAGAAATATGAAGAGACAGTAATTTTTAAAGGACTTTGTAATCTGTAGGATAATGCTTCAATTCATCTCTTGAGGGTCACAATTATATAATCATTTCACAGTTATTAGTAATATCACTGCTTAGGGGATTGCTAACACTTAAATAGTCATTAAATTCATTTGTTTGTATTTATTGCCTGTGAAGAAGAGAATGTTATGCTTGATTCTTTTTTATATATCTCTCTCTTTCTTTCTTTCTTGAAAAATAAGAAGTCTTTCATCATCTTTGAATAAAAAGCCTAAGTATTTTCACTTCATGATAGGAGATCATACTTATTTGAGCAGCCAACTAATTGCTTTTTTCAATAGAATTGCTAGGAAGATCATAGCCTTTATGCCACTTCACTGACAGGAGTTATGCTGAAGGATAAAGTCTCTCAGGCTCTTGCTGACACGTGCTCTTCCTTCTCCCCTAAACTTTTCCATCCATCTTTAACTTTTCACTATGCTTCCCAGGTCCCTAATTGTCAAGCCAACAAACATTCCCACATCATCACTGTTATGGATTGAATTGTGTCCCCACAAAATATGTGTTGTAAATTCTATCCTCAATGCTTGTGGTTATAATCCCATTTGGGAATGGATTGTCTTTGTTATGTTCATGAGGCAGGATTAAGGTAGCATGTACCTTGAGTTAATCTCTTACAAGAGATAAAAAGAGCAGATTAAGAAAGAAGAGATGAGGGAAGACAGATGCCAAGCCACATGAAGACTGCCCTCAGGCAAAAGCTCAGAAGAGACAAGGACCTTCCTCCAGAGCCAACAAAGGGAAAATTTCCCCTAGAGCTGGCACCCTTAATTCACACTTCTACCCTCCTAAACTATGAGAAAATACATTTCTGCTTATAAAAGCCAGCCCCCTGTAGTATTTCTGGCACAGAAGTACTAGATAATTAAGAGAATCATTCTCTTCCCAGAAAGTTCACTTGGCATCCTTGCCTTGACTAATGCTTTGTTTTTTATCTTAGATTCCAAATGCCACTTTTATGCCATCACTTTTTCAATTCCCTCAAAAAAAATCCCTACTTCTTTGAGACGCATGCCACCTGCTGTCCCTTCTTATGATTAGAATGTCACAGATTTCTAGTCACTCCTCCCTGTTTGAAGGACCTCACATCCTTACACTTTTATCCCTTCACCAAGACATCAATCCAATCATCTACTTCCATTCCTATACCTAATCTACTGAGCTGTTTGAGAAAAATCACACAATTGTAGGGATTTCTGTCACCAAAAATGTATGGTCTCTACCTTTTTCAAGCCTCCAGTACCACTTGTCTGGAGATCTGGTGGTGTAGTGCCTAAGGCATTTGACAGCTAACCAGAAGGCTTACGACTCAAACCCACCAGCCACTCCTCTGAAGGAAGGTTGGGCAATATTCTTCCGTAGCGATATCGGCTCAGAAACCCAAGGAGGGGTCGCTATGAGTTGGATCTGGCAGTGAGTTTGGTTTTGGTTTAATACCACTTGTCAGTTACTTATACATCCATAGTGAATGTTCGTTCCAATTCATCGTGTTGTTGTTGTTGTTATGTGCCATCCAGTCAGACCTGACTCAACGACCCCTCCTTGGATTTCCAAGGCTATGTCACTACAGAAATAGATTGCCCATCTTCCTTCCACGGAGTAGCTGATGGGTTTGAACCCTCAGCCTTCTGGTTAGCAGTCAAGTGCTTTAGGCACTATGCTACCAGAGCTCGCAATTCATCATGAGATCTACTAATGCTCTACTAATTAGATCTACTAATGATCTCTTCATGCTATCCATCCTGATACTGACCTCTTTTCTCTTAACCTTTCTTTCACCACAAAGAGAGAAAGAGGAACAAAAAACTACTCTTGGGTATGAACATTCTCCACTTCCTGCCACTAAATTTACAAACAAATCTATAACTGAATTTACCTTGTGATGTTGTTGTTGTTGTTGTTATGTGCCGTCCAGTTGTACCCTACTCATAGGGACCCCTCCTTGGGTTTCCAAGGCAGTATCACTACCGAAGTAGATTGCCCAACCTTCCTTCCAAGGAGTGGCTGGTAGGTTTGAACCACCAGCCTCCCAGTTAGCAGTCAAATGCCTTAGGCACCATGCTACCACAGCTCCTACCTTATTATGATAGACTGATTGTATTAAAAGTCCCAATTAATGGCCTCCCTTTTTCCAAGCCCTGTATCCTATAATTTTGTAATCACTTCCCATTCTGACTTTCAGCTTTGCCACATGACTTTTGTTCTGGTTACCTAGTGCCACTCTGACAAGAAATATACCACAAATGGGATGGCCTTAACAAACAGGAGTTTACTCTTACAATTTGGAGGCTTTAAGTCCAAGTTCAAAGTACCGGGCTCTAGGTGAAAGCTTCTCAACCTTGGGGTCCAGCTCTGCCTCCTGCTCCCAGTCCACCGGAGCTAGAGAGATTTCTTAACTCGGACGGCTACTAGCTGCTGAGGCTGAGAAACCCCAAGGTTGACAAGTAAAAAGGCACAGTCCCGATGTAATGAAACCACATGGCAGGCCATTAACTTAAGTCCATTGTAAGTCCCCAGGTTGGCAGAGCATGGAAGGCTACATGCAAGGTCCAAGCGTGCCATAGGCCACAGACCATTCCCAAGACTTCTCCTTATATACAGTAAGCAGACCACATACCCAAAGGCAGCTACTCAGTTGCTCACAGTAGATTCCACCATGAAGTTGATTACCAGTCTCATCATGGGGCAGCTGCAGGGACCCAGGTAAGGGTGGTACAAGAGGCTTCTAACAGGGAGACAAACTTGTCTGTCGGTTCGTCCTACAGTGGTGATGTTTTGATGTAAGTTTTGAGGTTGAGCCACTGGTGTTTCAAACCCAGGGTGATGCACATTGTGCACAGGTATCAGCCCAGCTTACAGACTGAGACAGACTAGGAAGAAGGAAGAGGCTGTCCACTTCTCAAAGAATTGGCCAAGGAAAACCTT
>NW_006921673.1:8046776-8047925 GCF_000298275.1 Orycteropus afer afer | reverse complement strand
AAGGCAGCTACTCAGCTGCTCACAGTAGATTCCACCATGGAGTTGATTACCAGTCTCATCATGGAGAATACTACATCCAGCTGCCCAGCCACTCAACCAGACCCAGCCAAGTTGACACACAAACATAACTACCACAACTTTTTTCTGCTAGGTCTTGAAAAACTACTTGCTTGTTTCCACCTTCATTTTTGGAATCCTGCCATGGCCTGGAGGATAAGAACATATACAGCATACCTGAGGTATCCTAGCCAAGACCACCCTAGTACAGTCAGATCCCAGCTAAACTTTAAGCTGACCACAGATGCATGAACAAACCCCTAAGCCAAGATTAGTCAGAGATGGTCCAGATCAATAGAACTGCCTAGTTGAGCTGTAGAATCATGAGAAATAAAAAAAGGCTGTTGTTTTTAACCAGAAAGTTTAGAAATAGTTTGTGATACAGAAATAACTAATACAAATTTTTACTTCCATCTCTTTACTCTCAGAGAAAGAAGTATCCCTTTTCTTCTTTAGGGCAAATTCCTCCACTTTTTATGTTTGCTTGGTTTTTTACCCCATTTCTGCCCATATACTTTCAGATTTCATCTCGTTGATTATTACCTCTCTATATTGTATTTAGGAGCTCTGGTAGTGTAGTGCCTAAGACATTTGACTGCTAACCAGAAGGCTGGCTGTTCAAACCCACCAGCCACTCCTCGGAAGGAAGGTTGGGCAATCTACTTTCGTCATGATACCACCTCAGAAACCCAAGGAGGGGTTGCTATGAGTCGGGGCCAACTCAATGGCACATAATAACAACACCAATCTGTCAGTTTATTGTACTGTAGCTTTCATGTTGCTATGAGGCTGGAAGCTATGCCACCAATATTTCAAATACAAGCAGGGGCACCAATGGTAGATAGCTTTCAGCAAAGCTTCCTGATTAAGACAGACTGGGAAGAAGGAAGGGGCCACCAACTTTTGAAAAAAATAGGCCACTGAAAACTTTATGAATATCAGTGAAACACTGATATAGTACCTGAAGATGAGCCCCTGCTTGAACAATTTCTCTTAGAAAGATCAGCACGAGGCTGGTCCCCATGAGGCAGAGGTCAAAGATGTCCCAAATGTCCAAACTACCATGCCACTCCATCATTTCAGACATTAACC
>NW_006921673.1:8042392-8046676 GCF_000298275.1 Orycteropus afer afer | reverse complement strand
AGCCCCACAGGTTGTAAGGCACTCAAAATACAACTGGGGAAGAGCTGCCTCCTCAGAGTAGAGTCAACCTTAATGATGTAGATGGAGTAAATTGGCACCTTCGTTTGCTGATGGAGCATGATTCAAAATGGGAAGAAACAGATGCAAACATTAATTAATAATCATGTGGGAAATTACAATCAAGGTCATGAGACAAAGTGTATGTGAACTGCTGTACAGAAACTGAATTTGTTCTGTAAACTTTCACCCAAATCACAATAAAGATTTTTAAAAATTAATTAATAATCAGAACATGGAATGTACAAAGTATGAATCTTGGAAAATTGTCCAAAATGAAATGGAATGCAAAAAGATTGATATCCTGGGCATCAATGAGCTGAAATGGATTGGTATTGGCCATTTTGAATCAGACAATCATATGCTCTATTATGCCGGGTGTTCTGGTTACCTAGTACTGCTCTGACAGGAATATACCACAAATGGGATGGCTTTAACAAACAGGAGTTTATTCTCTTACAGTTTGGAGGCTTTACGTACAAGTTCAAAGTGCCAAGCTCTAGGGGCTGGGTGAAAGCCCCTCAGCCTTGGGCTTCAGCTCTGCCTCCTGCTCCTGGCCCATTGGAGCTAGAGGCATTTCTTCACTCAGACAGCTGCTAGCTGCTGAGACTGACAAGCCCAACAGTTGACAAATAAACCGGCAACAGTCCCAATGTTACCAAACCACACGGCAGGCCATTAACTCAAGTCCATTGAAAGTCCCAAGGTTGGCTAAGTATGGCAGGCTGCTGAACAATGACATGGCTACATGCAGGGTTCAAGCATGCCATAGCTAGAGACTGTTCCCCAAGGCTTCTCTTTATGCACAGGAAGCAGACGACATCCCTAGGGCAGCTACTCAGCTGCTCACAGTAGATTCCACCATAAAACTGATTACCAGTCTCATCATGGGGAATACTACATCCATCTGCCCAGCCACTCAACCAAGCCCAGCCAAGTTGACACACAAATTTAACTACCAAACTAGGAATGACAAATTGTAGAGGAATGGTGTCACATTCATTGTCAAAAACAATGTTTCTAGATCTATCCTGAAGTAGAATGCTATAAGTAATAGGATAATATCTACAAGGAAGGCCATTTAATACTATTATTCAAATTTATGCACCAATCACTAAAGCCAAACATGAAGAAACTGAAGATTGTTACCAATTTCTACAGTCTGAAATTGACCAAGTACACAATCAAGATGTATTGATAATCACTGGTGATCGGAAGCAAGAAAAAGCATTGGTAGTTGGAAAATATGGCCTTGGTTGTAGAAATGACACTGGAGATGGCAGGACAGAAATTTGTAAGACCAATGACTTATACACTGCAAATACATTTTTGTCAACAACATAAATGGCAACTATACACATGGGCCATGTCAGATGGAATACACAGGAATCAATTCTACTATATCTGTGGAAACAGCGATAGAGAAGTTCAATATCATGTCAAAATATGACCAGAAGTTGACTGTGGAACAGATCATCATTGCTCATTTGCAAGTTCAAATTGAAACTGAAGAAAATTCAAACAGGTCCACAAGGGCCAAAATATAACCTTGATTATATCCCACCCGAATTTAAAGACCATTTAAAGAATATATTTGATGCATTGAACATCAATGACTGAAGATGAAATGAGTTGTGAGATGACGTAAAGAACATCATACATGTTGTTGTTGTTAGGTGCCATTGCGTCATCTTCCACTCATAGCAACCTTATGCACAGCAGAACAAAACACCGCCCAGTCCCACACCAGCCCGTAATTCCTGGTACATCTTACATGTAGAAAGCAAAAAAGAAAAAGAAAAAACCAGGAAAGCAAGAAAAGGATGTCATCCAAAATGGATGTCAGAAGAGACTCTGAGACTTGCTTTTGAATGAAGAGTAGCTAATGCAAATAGAAGAAGTGATGAAATAGAAGAGCGGAACAAAAGACTTCAAAGGGCAGCTCAAGAAGACAAAGTAAAGTATTACAATGAAATGTGAAAAGACCTGCAATTAGAAAGCCAGAAGGGAAGGACATGCTTGACATTTTTTAAGCTGCAAAAACAGAAGAAAAAATTCAAGCCTCGAGTTGCAATAGTGCAAGATTCTATGGAAAAAATATTGAACAATACAGGAAGTATCAAAAAAGATGGAAGGAATACAGAGTCACTGTACAAAAGAATTAGTTGACATTCAACCATTTCAGGAGGTAGCATATGATCAAGAACAGATGGTAATGAAAGAAGAAGTTGAAGTTGCACTGAAGGAATTGGTAAAAAAAAAACAAGGATCTAGGAATTGATGAAATATCCATTGAGATGTTTAAACAAATGGATACACCACTGGAGGCAAATTTCCAAGAAATATGGAAGATAGCTACCTGGCCAACTGACTGGAAGAGATCCATATTTGTACTCATTCCAAAGAAAGATTATCCAACAGAGTGTGGAAATTATCAAACAGTATCATTTATATCACACATCTTCCTGAAAATAATTTTTAAACTGTTGCAGCAGTATAGTGACAGGGAATGTCCATAAGTGCAAGCTGGGCTCAGAAGATAAAGTGGCACAAGGGATATCATTCCTGATGTCAGATGGAACTTGGGTGAAAGCAAAGAATACCAGCAAGAAAATATCATTGATATCATATGCAAGTAAAATCTTGCTGAAGATAATTCAAAAATTGTTGCAGCAATATATTGACTGGGAACTTCCAGAAATGCAAGCTGGATTCAGAAGAGGTTATGGAATGATATCCAATGGATCTTGACTAAGAACAAAGAATACCAAAAATATTTTCCTTGCATTTTATTGACTATGCAAAGGCATTTGATTGTGTGGATCATAACAAATTGTGGATAACATTGAGAAACATGGGAATTCCAGAACACTTAATTGTGCTCATGAGGCACCTGTACATAGACCAGGAGTTTGTCATCCAAGCAGAACAAGGGGATATTGTATGGTTTAAAATCAGGAAGGGAGTGCATCAGGGTTGTATCCTTTCACCACATTTATTCAATCAGTTTGCTGAGCAAATAATCCAAGAAGCTGGACTATCTGAAGAAGAATGCAGCATCAGGATTGGAGGAAGACACATTAATAACCTGCAATATGCAGACAATACAACCTTGCTTGCTGAAAGTGAAGATGACTTGAAGCACTTACTGATGAAGATTAAAGACTATAGTCTTCCGTATAGATTACACCTTAACATAAAGAAAATGAAAATCCTCACAAATGGACCAACAATGGAGAAAAGATTGAAGTTGTCAAAGATTTCATCTTACTTGTTTCCACAATCAACACCAATGCAAGCAGCAGTCAAGACATTAGGTGATGTATTGCACAGGCAGATCTGCTGCAAAAGTCTTCTTTAAACTGCTGAAGACCAAAGATGTCACTTTGAAGACTAAGGTGCACCTAACCCAGGCCAAGGTTTTCAGTAGCCTGATATGCATGTGAAAGCTGGACAATGGATAAGGAAGACCAAAGAAGAGTTGGTGCTTTTGAGTTGTGGTGTTTGCAAAGAATACTCAAAGTATCATGGACTACCAGAAGAACTAACAAATCTGTCCTGGAAGAAGTGCAGCTGGAAGGCTCTTTGGAAGCAAGAACAGCCAGAGTTCGTCTCACCTACTTTGGTCATGTTGTCAGAAGGACCATTTCCAGGAGAAGGATATCATGCTTAGCACAGTGAAGGGTCAGTGAAAAAGGGGAAGACCCTCAACAAGATGGATTGACACAGTGCCTACCACAATGGGCTCAGGTATAGCACAGATTGTGAGGCTGGTGCAAAACTGGGCAGTACTCTGTTCTGTGGTACATGGGGTTGCTATGAGTCAGAGCCTACTCGACGCCACCTAACAACGACAACAAGGAGCATTCCAGCTGTACTTCTTCCAGGTCAAATTTGTTCACTCTTCTGGAAGTCCATGGTATTTTCAGTATTTTTTGCCAATACCACAATTCAAAAGCATCAACTCTTCTTTGGTTTTTCTTATTCATTGTCCTACTCTCACATGCATATGAAATGATTAATAAGTTACTAATCTATTCTGTAAAGTAGCTCTGATGGCATAATGGTTAAAGAATTCAGCTGCTACAGGGAGACAGCTTAGGGGACAGGAGTCCATGGAGGGATGGACACTGGGAAGAGCTAACTATGGGGAGGAAGTGGGAGGGGAGCTGTTGCATTGTGGTAAACTGTGGTCAATGTCATGAGACAAAGTATATGTAAACTGCT